>NW_007728585.1:148623-173520 GCF_000696425.1 Galeopterus variegatus
ACACCGAGGGTTGCGATCCCGTTACCGGTCAGTAAAAAAAGACAAAACGGAAAAAAAAAAAACCAGTACATTTTATGTCATGTATAGTTCACTACAATCAAGAAACAAGGACCACAAATATTACTCAGCTGATAAGTAGGTGACCAGAATTCACATGCCGATCTGTCTGCACTTTGCACTGTGCCAAAACTGAGCTCTGTGTCCAGGGAAGACCTGTTCAGGCCACTAAGTCCCTTCTAAGGAATATGTTTTGGGATGCTGAATTTAAACAGATACCACTCCACTAAGTGAAGGCCACATTACTGATCCCCAAAATGGCCCTGTTTCCCATTACTCATCTTAGGAAATGAAAATAATTTCTGATCGGATTCTACCTCTCAGGCCTGTCAAGTCTACCTCTTAGGTAGGATAAAGTAAGTCTCACTAGGTGGCAGCATTGCTCACACAGCCTTTTGGTTTTTGGCTCATCTTTGTCTCAAGCTTCATCCCCAGTGACCTCCCAGTGAGGAGAGGTAACACACGGGCATTGATTTCTATACTACTATGCAGAACAATAAAACGTGAAATCCCAGTCACCCCGAATCGCCCCAAAGAAATCATGTCGATGGTGAGCGTTGTGGGTGGCCCTCCCGTGGGAGGAACTGGCCTTCTATCCTCAGGAGGGGCCAAGGGCAGGCACACAGGAGACCCTCTGTCATCTCCCAGCTATGGGACCTTGATCAGGTCCCTTGACATGTCTGGACCTTGGTTCTGTCGTCTGTAATTCACAAGGGCAGCCCTCCTGCCCTGACTCCATGAGCATATCTGGGACCTGTTTGCTTTCACAAAAAGGAAAGAGGTTGTGAACAGGCTGATGGGTTCAGTCTTGCCACTGATAATGCCCCTCACCGCCTAGAAGATGAGGAAACCAGCCTTGCTAAGGTGATGGAAACTTTCAGGTGGGCTCAGGTGAGTCATGTAATTGGAAAACTCCTGGTCACAGCCTTGAACATAGACATGGCTGCTGCTATGTTTCCTTTTCAAGTGCCCATGTCCAGGCTGAAGATGAGCTGCTGAAGGGATGTGTTGACTCTTTGAGGCCACTAGTGCAGCAGTAGGGAACTAAATAGTCTCCAGAGTCCCCCAAATGGTGACTAATATGCTTCCTGAACACCTCAGTTATTCCCTGGGACTGACTGAGGCATATGAAATATTTGACTCACCAACTAATCTTCATAAAATACCTCTATATGATAGAGGCATGCTAATTTGTCACGCTAAAGACTGATAGCACAGTAAATTCTCAATTTGAAATTAATCAGATGTATGTCTGGGGTGGGGCAGGTAAGGAGGAGTCTTCAATTTTCCAGTTTATTGAAAACTCCAGATTATGTAACACTTTTAAAAGAAAGATTTGCATTTTATAAAGATGTAAATGAATAATAAGAAAGCAATATATTAAAATTATACTTTACCATAAGCATATAAACAAGGAAAACAAGAATAAAAGGCCTGAGTCCTCTGTTTCAAAGTGCTCACTCAATAAGAATCATGAGCTAGGCCTGAATTGCATGATATTTCAAATTAACTCTAAATAACAAGGTTTTACTCTTTTGGATTATCGTAAATTGACCTTTCAACCATTCTGTAGAATTTTAAATGATTTGAGTATATATATTTCCTCCCCTCCTGCCTTAAAAAGGTCTCTCAATATGGGGAAAAATTGGTCAATGTGTCTTTCAGTATTTTATTGATTATGGTTGGCCATCCACATCCGCAGATTCAACCAACCTCGGCTCAAAAATATTAGGAAAAAATAATCATAATAAAAATAACAATACAACCATAAAAAATAATTCAAATGAAAATACAGTCTAAGAACTATTTATGTAGCATTTACATTGTATTAGGTATTATAAGTAATCTAGAGTATATGGGAGAATGCTTTAGGGTATATGCAAACACAGATGACCCTTGAACAGCACAGGTTTAACTGCCACAGATCCACTAACACAGATTTTTTTCAGTAAATAATATATAGTATTGTAAAAGTATTTTCTCTGCCTTAGGATTTTCTTAATAACGTTTTCTTTTCTCTAGCTTAATTTATTGCAAACACAGATGACCCTTGAACAGCACAGGTTTAACTGCCACAGATCCACTAACACAGATTTCTTTCAGTAAATAATATATAGTATTGTAAAAGTATTTTCTCTGCCTTAGGATTTTCTTAATAACGTTTTCTTTTCTCCAGCTTAATTTATTCTAAGAATACAGTCTATAATACATATAACATACAAAATGTGTGTTCATTGGCTGTTTATGTTATCAGTAAGGCTTCCAATCAACACTAGGCTATTATTAGTTAAGTTTTGGGGGAGTCAGAAGTTATATGTGGATTTTCAACTGCACAAGAGATCAGCGCCCCTAACCTTCATGTTGTTCAATGGTCAACTGTACTACACCATTTTATATAAGGAATTTGACCATCCTCAGATTTTAGCGTCCATCGAGGTCCTATAACCAATCCCCCATGGGTACCAAGGGACGACTGTAATTCACTAATGGTGGAATGAGACAATTTCTACTTAAAATATGACGTACTCGTGTAAGATGTAATGTACATATGCAAAGTTGATTTCTGGTGATATGTATAGAGGGCTGGTGATTTCTGTGCTCCTAGTTAACATTTATTTCATCATGTGCTTGATATTCATTTCATGGTTTGGTATTGTTTTTCCATCTACCAGTGGTTCTTACATTGGAAACGAAGGTCCTGATGCCATTCAACCTGAGTCACGTGAACGTGAGTTGACTAGAAATGATGGTATTCAAGTTTCAGTGAACTTAACGGAGAGGTTACCATGCGTCAGACACAATGTTAACTATTCAACATACATTATCTCCTATCATCCCCATAACAATTCTGCAACTTTCCACTTTGCAGGGGAGAAGACACAAAGCCTGCTGGAGGTCACACAGTAAGCAAGGAAACTGAGTTTTTATTTCTGGTGCAGGCACAGCTAATCCATTGTGACCCCAACCTCTAGTCCCTCATTGTTGGAGACTTGGATAAAATCACTGGTAAGCACCAGCCTCAGACTTCCTAAAGCAATCTGTTTCTTTGCCATTAAAAAGAAAAATGCAGTAACTGTTGTTATCTCCTTAGCTCACAGTGGATCCTCCTTAGCTCTTTTATTCAACTCTGTAAGAAAGCAAAAATTGTGCCTGAGAAAATGAGGATTGGCAAAGAGGGCAGAAATGAGTAAGGATGTGGGAAGTGTCTAAAACAAAAGATAACTGTGAAAAAGCATCTACATCGAGACAGTCCTCTCTCTGAGCAATTTCACCTCCTAGGGCAGCAGTCCCCAGCCCTGCCCTCCACCTGCCCCAGCCTGGGAGAACTAGAGACAGGCCAGGTAACTTCTCCTGTGCTTGGGAGGTAATGGCCACACCCCACACCTCTCACCCACACACAAAGGGGCAGGGATCACTAAGAAATACAGTTTTAAAGGGCAAAGCGTCTTAACCACTATTTCTAGCTTCTTTCTGGAGCTCAGAAATATTTCTAAGAAAGAAAAACAAAAATGCAGACCATTCTACCAACTTTCGCCCCCCCACCCCAGTTCAGAATTTACTTTAAGTCACTAAAATAAAGCAGCAGAAAGTATATCTCTCATCTACCTCACTGAAATTCTACCACCTTAACCCAAACTATCAGCTTGGTCAGTAGAAAAGGAATGAGGCTCCTCTTGCCCTGTGCAGATTAGACTCTCAGCTTAAATGTATCGACCCCCACAATCCCAGGTCATGTTCCAAGAGGTGCTTTTTACATTTATATCTATGGTTGTGAAAACACAAGTGACTTCAAAGGTATTTGATGAGTTCACAAGAGGAGGATGTGATGCCACAAAAACCCCGAGTGTGGGTGTAGAGGTTGATCATACAACCTTGTCTCTGGCTCCTGAGCTGATCCCCTCCAGAGGTTTAAGGGTGTTTATGGATATGAGGCTTCCCTCCTCCTCTCTTCCCTGTGTTTTTTTTTTTTTCTTTTTAATGGTTTCCCCTTGTTCCCTCTTTCGTCTCTAACCAAAGAACGTGAAGGGGAACCCTCCTCCCCGGCTGGCAGCTGCGCACACCTGCACCTGCCCCTTCTAAAGCATTCAGTGAGGAAGGAAGCTGCAAATATATCACCTCCTCAGCTCCACCTTCACTTTTCAGCCACCTATCATCCGTCTCTTATTTATCATCTATTACTATCTATCTAGCTATAACCTATATATCTATCCATCTATCTTTCTATCTATAATGGGTTGGATAGTGTCCCCCCTCCCAAATTCAGGTCTACTTGGAACTTCAGAAGATGCCCTTATTTGGAAATAGGGTCTTTGCATATGTAATTCATTAGGAATTGGATTAGGGCGGGCTCCAAATCCAATGATTTGCATCCTTATAAGAAGAGAGAGATCCCAGCGAGACACAAGGCCATGTGGAGACAGAGGCAGAGAATGCAGTAAATGTGCCACAAGCCCAGGAATGCCCAGAGCCACCAGAAGCTGGAGGTGGCAAGGAAGGATTCTCCCCTGGAGCCTCAGAGGGGACACGGCCCTGCTGTCACCTTGATTTCAGACCTCCAGCTCCAGAACTGTGGGAGAATACATTTCTTTTGTTTGTTTTAAGTCACCTAGTTCGTGGTAATTTGTTATGGCAGCTCTAGGAGACTAATACACAATCTGTCTGTCTTTCCGTCTCCCTGTTTTCATTGCTCCCTTCCTGTATTTATTAAACCAGTGCCAGGTAACTCATTCCTTAAAGCTGTGGTTCTTGGCCCTGGCAAACCCAGGCCTGGGTCCCACCAGCAGATATTCTCATTCAATCAGTCTGGGATGCAGCTTAGGCATTGGGATGTTTTAAATCTCCCAAGTGGTTCTAGTGTGCAGCCCACATTGAGAACTCATGCTTTCAAGCAAGGAAATCTTCCCATTCCCTTACTCCCAAATCTCTTACATCTGTCTTCTGCCTACCAAATAAAAAGTGATGCCAACTAGCACTTACATTCTGCTCTGCCATTTTCAACGTACTTTCAAATGCATGTGATCCTCAGGATACCAGATAAAGTGAGAATTATCACTGGGGCAGCTCTGGGAAAGCCCATTCTGTGAGGTCAAAAGGCCCTACAAAGAAGAGGAGCTTTCTGCTACACGTTTTTCAATCAAGGCTCCCCCACCAGCAGCCTGGAATGATTTCTGCAGTTTCAACAACACAAGAGCCTTACATAAGGGTAATTACTAGCTACCAGTGGAGAGTGAGCTTGTTATGATGATTCTGCAACAATAGGGAAATCTGAGACAATTGAAAACCAGCAGTGCCGTGTGAGTAGGCTCTCATTCTGTGCAGGCACCCAGATGAAATAATCTGACTGGCTCATGTACTGGCCGATCCACAGAGTAATGCAGTGTTGGAGGAAAAGCCCGTGGTCATGGTCATCCGGCTGGTATCTGTAGCGACTCCTGGGTCTGCAGACCTCATCTCGCTCCTCCTTACCACGCTTTTCACTTACCAAATGCTTCACCAGGTGTATGAGTCTCCTATGGCTGCTGAAGCAAATGACACGAATTTGGCAGATTAAAACAATGCAAATGGATTCTTTTACAGATCTGGAGGTCAGAAGTTTCCAGTGGGTCAGCAGGGCTGGTTCCTGCTGGAGGCTGCAGGAGAGAATTGATTTCTTTGCNGTTTTTCAATCAAGGCTCCCCCACCAGCAGCCTGGAATGATTTCTGCAGTTTCAACAACACGAGAGCCTTACATAAGGGTAATTACTAGCTACCAGTGGAGAGTGAGCTTGTTATGATGATTCTGCAACAAGAGGGAAATCTGAGACAATTGAAAACCAGCAGTGCCGTGTGAGTAGGCTCTCATTCTGTGCAGGCACCCAGATGAAATAATCTGACTGGCTCATGTACTGGCCGATCCACAGAGTAATGCAGTGTGGGAGGAAAAGCCCGTGGTCATGGTCATCCGGCTGGTATCTGTAGCGACTCCTGGGTCTGCAGACCTCATCTCGCTCCTCCTTACCACACTTTTCACTTACCAAATGCTTCACCAGGTGTATGAGTCTCCTATGGCTGCTAAAGCAAATGACACGAATTTGGCAGATTAAAACAATGCAAATGGATTCTTTTACAGATCTGGAGGTCGGAAGTCTCCAGTGGGTCAGCAGGGCTGGTTCCTGCTGGAGGCTGCAGGAGAGAATTGATTTCTTTGCCTTTTCCCAGCTTCTAGAGGCTGCCTTTCCTCCTCAGCTCGTGACCCCTTCCTCCATCACCCAAGCCAGTAGCATCCTCTCTCCTCTCTGACCTCTGCTTCTGTCCTTACATCCCCTCTCCCTGGTTCTGATCCAACTGCCTCTCTCTTTTAAGGACACTTGTGATTACATTGGGTCCACCCGGATAATCCCCCCATCTTGAGATCCTTATTAATCACATCTGCAAAGTCCCTTCTACTGTGTAATATAAAACATTCATAGATTGTGGGGATTAGGACATGGATACCTTTGGGGGACCCTATTCAGCCTACACACCAAGTAAATGATCAGATTAAAAATATTTTTGAAATTTCCTGATGAAGTTCCCTTCAGACGATGTCTCTGCTCATATTCATAATACGGGACTACCCTTTTGGAATTTCACCCTGAACACCATATCCTTGAGAAATGCGTTGTCCATGACCAAATATACAAACTGATTCCTCTTCCCATGTTCATGATTTGCCAAAAGCATAAAGATAAATAATCTAATCCCCCTTTGACCATCTATAAACACTAACCTCTTAAAAATCCTTTCCATGCTATAATTTGTCTAATTGCAACATCTTACGCTACTGATCTGACTGAGTAGAAACAGTGGTATAGGAAGCATTTGACACCAGACCTGGCTCAAGAAGGGACGCATTGCATATTTCAGGGGACAAGTGGCTGAGTCCCAAAGAGCTCACAAACCTGAATGGGAATCTTCCACTCCTGACACACTGCAACCACCCACCCCTCTGCCTTCCTGAAAAGTGGTCCAGCCAGGAGGGACGTATGTCTACTTCTCCCCGCTCCCCACCCCATATCAGCTCTCCAAGAACGTGTGCTTCTGGTTTCCATGAATGCACCACCAACAAAGCCTCTGAGTGAGCCTCAAAGGTCGGGCCCTCTCCTACAGTCCTCCATAAAATGGGTCATCACCAAGTCTCCCAAGGCTTCTGATCTCTGAGGAGCAGGTTTTAAGCACTGTGGAGGTCCTGCAGTTTAATAAACCTCGATATGTTTCAAGGTTGCTGCTTTTGCAACCCCCTGTGCCTGTATCTTAAAATGTAAAGTCCAATAATGACTGTGCTTAACAGACACAATTATTTCTAAAGATATACTAGAGACGATCCCATGATGACTTCAGAGTTCATTCTCACATTACCTCTGACATTGATTCCAAAGGATGCTTTTTGAGAAAGCAGGATAATTTTTATTGAAGACATTTTTGCACTAATGATCCATTATGGATTTATTATATATTAATACAAAGTCTTAGATTTTCTTGACAAGATCAGTTTTTTGAAATCCTGTGAAATAAAGCTCATCTACTCTTTCCAATGCCCCTGTATTAAGGGTGACATCAAAATGCTACTTGGATTCTTTTCATTGCATCCAAGGACTTACTGAGTATCATTAAGATACTTCAGGTTAAAGATTAGCTTGGAGTCAAATAACCAGTGGTTTTCAGTTATTGGGAATCTTGGGATCTGGGTAGGTCTTGTAGCCTGGAATTTTTTCCTAAAACTGGAGCTAGTCATGGGAAATAACTTTAGTGCTTCCTGGAGATTGGAGCTTTCTCTAATGAGCAGCCAAATTTGCATGTTAGCTGCCATGAGGGACATGAAAATTAAATGGATCCCTGTTTGCAATGAATTTATAATCTAGCAAAAGAGATCAAACTAGGATTCAGGAATCTCTGAACGAAAGAAACTGCAAATCTCTCAAGCTCAGGTTTCTCCGCTGGTAAATGAGGGGTTCAAGTGGATAATTAATAGTGGTTGGTATCCCTGCTTTATAGTTTATAAATATGCTCATGCTTTTTTATTAATTTTTCCCTACATCACCCTGTGAGATAGGAATTTCACACGCAAGGAAACAGACTAAGATGTTAAGCCACTAAACTGTAGTTCAAGAGTTGGTGAAGATACAGACTCTGGGCCGGCCCGGTGGTGCACTGGAGAGTGCGCCGCTGGAGGGTGTGGCAGCGCTCCCGCCGAGGGTTCGGATCCCATGTGGAGACTGGTTCCCGCTCACTGGCTGAGCGCGGTGCGGGCGCAACACCGAGGGTTGCGATCCCGTTACTGGTCAGTAAAAAAGACAAAAAGGAAAAAAAAAAAAAGATACAGACTCGAACTAGGTAGGACTCTGTCTCCAAGTCTCCTACCATGATGCAAAAGCCAGTTACCATCCTCCGAAAATGGATTCTAACACCAACGTTCTATGATTCTGAGTGTTACGTGGACAGTCTTTCCTGCAGTTATTCACTGCAAAGAGTGTAAATCAGGCAAAAGCAGCCGCTATTAAAAAAGAGGTAATTAATTCATGGTTGATTACAAGGAACTAATCTAGACATGTCTTTTCAAACTCAAAACTCACGTGATCAAACGAAGGTTCTAGAGCATCTTCTGCTTTCTCTGCGTGTGTACAGATTATGCTAACTCTTCACAAGAAAACAGAAGAAAGTCTTTCCTTGAAAGGTCCTGTCTTATCTTCTATGAAACCAATTTGCTAAGATATGTAATGAGAAATGCTCTTTGCTGTCTGTTCAACATTTTTGATGTAAACTTAGTGCCTCCAAAATTACTCTTTTTCCTACCTCTCTGGATAGATTCATTTTTATCTGTGATGCTTATAAAATCCTGCTCTTTCTGGAGGTACTTTGGGAGCATGAAGGATATACATAGCAAAAGAGAACCAACAATCTCCTACTGCAAACTTGGAAGATTACCACACAGTGGTGTGGGTAACAGGGGCTTGAGGGACAGGAGGACATTTCCGTCACCCACACGAAGGTCTCTCCAGGCTGGAAAGCCTGTCCTTATCTCTTTGATCCTCACCGAATCTAAGTTACAGAAGGGCAAGTGTCCTCTTCCTCTCCCTCATTTCTATGGGCTCAGGTTCTGACAAAGTCTAGATGCTTCTCTGCCCAGGGAACAGCTTTGACACTAATCCAGAGGCCATCTGCTCTATGGGGAGAGACGTGGGAGCCTGGGTGAGCAGGAAAAATGGGATCAGCTTTCAGAGCAGTCAACCATCTCTGACGAGTTGGCTAGACTGTGAACTGCAGAATATTTACTGCAGGGAGATGTCCACGACAGGAGACACTCAGTCTGGCCAGACCCAGAGCCCCCACCCCAGGGCATCAGGATGACACAGTCACAACACGAGGGACACTGACTCATAGCCAGGCACCAAATCTCTTTATCCCAGAGAGATTTCCTCTGGTCCCTTTAACTCTTACTCAGGAGAAATGCATACGTTGGTTTGCTCTGGAGTTGGAAAGAAGCAAAACAACTCACCCAGGACAATCGCAAGTTGGTGGCTTGCATGAATCATCTTTGCTGGTGCCTTTCAGCCCCATCCACCCACCCTCGTCCCTCAGGCTGGATTACAAGCCCCTCTGTGTGCTCTGAAAGCAGCCTGGCATCTCTCTCTCTTTGAGCTCACCTGTTGACTCTCAGTGGGCAGCTCACCTGTCTCTCCCCACTGCAAGGACCACGGGCCAGAATCTGGGTTTCCAGCCCAGGAAGTGACCCCACCCACCACCTAGCAAAGTGCCTGACACCCAGTAAGAACTTAATAAACACCTGCTCTTGTACATAAAATTCTCTTTCATACGAGGCTGGGGAAGAAGAGAAAGAACAGAATTATTGTGCAAATAAACCGAGTCTCCTGATGAGTCCTGATGCCTGTTACAAGGGCTTTGGGGTCGTGGGAGGTGAAATGTATCTGTGCAACATGGGAATGTTGCTGGTACAATCCGGGGATGTGTTGAAAATGTGAGTTTGGGTGGAAGGATGCTCTCCTGAGCATTTATTTAGAGTAGCAAAAACTTTAACTCTAATAACCGATGCTTGCTTGTATAAATTAGGACGTATTCACAGAGTGGATAATATCCATATAATAGAATATTATGCTACCATTAAAGATCATATCTTTAAAAAACACATAAAAGCATGGGAAAACGCCCTAATATATTAAGTTAAAAAAAGGTCACAAAATTGAATCTAGTCACAGTTTTACAAATTGTATGCGTATAAAATACTGGGAGGGCATATACCCAAATGTTATATACTTTATTTCTGGGTGACATTGACTTTAAAAGTTCGATTTAAACTTTTTCATATATTTTTATTTTGCAACAAACATGGATTACTTTTTATAATTTTCAAAATGGTGTATTTTAAAAATTGCAAATAAAATTAAAAAGCATATCATTCCACAGTGAAAAGAAGCCCCATTCAGTTCGTGCCCTACATGGTTATTGACAAGATGAGACTATGAAGTCCCTCCCAGGATGCTACTAATTCCTCATGTTTATACTCACAATCCAGAACATTCCATCCAAAACATTCCACAATGTTTATACTCACAATCCAGAACATTCCAACCAAGTGGTAGCTAGGCCCCTGCAGGGCAAAATAGGGGTCCTATTCTTTGGCATGCCAGGTCTAAAAAGGAGCAATACCTGGAAAAGATATTGACAGGCTATTGCTCTGGGATAAGCTGGGAAACCTGCGGTAGGGAAACCCGTTCCCCCGGGGCAAGGGGAGCTGGTGTCGGTTCTGTCATTGACTGTGTGGCCACAGGTCATCCAATTCCTCTAAGTATCATATTCCCCATCTGTAAAAGGAAGACCTGACATCTGCCCTTCCTGTCTCACAGGCCCACTATGGCATTAAATAAAATGATATGTGCACTGTATTTTGGAAACTACAAAGCACCCAGTAAATGAAATGTTTGATGACCCAAGAACATTAACTTCTTAGGATAATGATCAATTTTTCCCACAAGATACCAAGAGGCACAATCTATATTCCCTCTTCAATACTCTAGAAAAGTCACCAGGAATTTTATCAGCCATATTTAAATCATTTTATGTCTCCCTGGACCTGTGCCCCACATAACAAGCTCTGCCATGTGTTCATTCGACCTGTTTGTTTTTCTCCTGGGCACACGGGCTTCCTGTATGGGAAGGTGGGGCCAGGAGGCTGGATTCTGGCCACTGGAATATGGATGGAGGCGATATATGCCCCTTCCAGGCCAGGCTGGGCCCCCAAATCCCCCTGTGGGATCCTGCAAGCTTTCTCGCTTCCTTCATCTCCTGGCTGGTTACAGAAGATCTGGAAGAAGACTCTGAGGCCCCTGGAAGACGGTGACACCTTCGACAGAAGAAGCCTGAGTCGTCCCTACATCACAGTGGAAGGCCACCCACTAAACACCCACTATGACAAGGACACAGGTGAGAAAGAACCTGAGATTTCTAAGATCATCTGTTACACCAGTTTTCCTCCCAACTAACACCCCATGATCATGGCCACCACTCCACTCCAGTCATGGTCAACACCCTCTGCTGATCATGAGGGGACCTAGAAAATGCATACATTAAACCCAACCCTCATCCAGCAGAAAGCTCACCCTGGAAAAATTAAGACAACCTTTCAGATTCTTTAGACCTGCTCTCCTATTTCCATAGGGAAACTTGGTGGTAGGTGCTAATTTAAATAACCAAAAAGAGAAAATGAGAAAAGGGAAAAAGCACCTTTGGAAACCCAGTCTCCAAAGTATTTAAAATTAGTTGCAAATAGAAATCGGTAAAGGTCCATCAGGTACGAGAGGTTAGGAAGAGTCTGTACCTCTTTTAGCAGGTGCAGACAGTAGAAGCAGACGGCCAACACGGTTCGTTGTTCCCTAATACATTTTATTCAAGCGATGTCCAGCCCTAACCACAAGTTGCTTTAAAATCATGATTTGGGCCAGCCCGGTGGCGCACTGTTACAGTGCGCTGTTTGGGAAGCGTGGCGACGCTCCCGCCGAGGGTTCGGATCCCACATACAGACCGGCCGCTCACTGGCTGAGCGAGGTGCGGGAGCAACACCGAGGGTTGCGATCCCGTTGCCGGTCCTGGTCCGGTACGGGGGCGACACTGAGGGTTGCGATCCGTTGCCGGACACGAAAAAAGACAAAAAGGAAAAAAAAAATCATGATTTGAGGGGCCCACAATATTCTCTGGTCCAAAAATCTCTCACCCATTCATCTTAATTTCTAGAATCTCTGCTAACAAGCACAAACACAATCCCTTAAGTTTATGACACATATTGGGCTACGTGTCTTGCATACATGACTTATTTAATCCTCACTATTGTTATATCCATTCCTCAGTGGGGGATGTGACTTGAGAGAGGGAAAACCCATTGTGCAAGTTCATGTCCCTTGTGTAAGGGGACATTGCTAGTAAGCGGACCAGTCAGGGCTTGGGCCCCAGTCCAAGTTCTCCAAGGCCTACGTACTTAATCTGTGCAGAAAACCTGACAGCTGGGAAGCCCTTGGCATTGCCTGGACCAACAGGGTCTCTCAGGAAGGAGATATTGAATGAGCAGAGAGAGGACTGGAGTGGAAGGTTTGCTGGACACAGTGTGCATGCTCTCAAAGCAGGCAGGCCTGGTTGGAGCTCTGTGATGAGACCCGCAGGGGCCACATGGAAACACCAGGCTCTGAGTTTCCAGTTGAGAAAGGAAGTACTGCCCACTTCTCTGCTTTGACACTGGCCAACCCTACTCTTTCATGCTCATAGAGGCTACTTACCTGGTAGGGGTACAGGGTGACCCCATTGGTTCTCGACAGGGACCAGGTGCCATCCAGGAACTGGTGAGCCTGGATGGCCGCCGAGTTGAGGATGTTTCCATTGCTGGGGCTGGTGGCCATCTGGAGGCTGACCTTGGCCTGGTGGGTTGGGGACCCAATCTTCTTTTCTGCCCCATTGCTGACCCCAAGGCTGTTGGGTTTGCTGCTGTGCTTGTTGGTGAAGCCTGTGTAGTTGGAGGTGGCGTAGGAGGCAGGCACAAAGGCCCAGTCCCTGGGCTGCTGGAGCCCCGCCACGTGCCGGGCCCCCACCAGGGTGGGGATGTTGGAGAGCGGTGGGGGGGAGCCGGGCGACAAATCGTAGCGCTCGCTGCCAGCCACCTGCTCCAAGGTCAGCACCATCTGGATGGCTTCCTGCTTCAGCTGGTTCAGATGTGTGGCACAAATGTCACAGCGGTTGTCCCGGTCATTCCATGCCTTCTGGATGGTGTTGGGGACCTGGAGTTTGTCGTGAATCACAGCAGAGAAAGCAGGGTCCTGGAGAACATACAAGCAGAAAAAAATAGCCTGTAACTCAAAGCCGACAAGTGGATTTAACGAGGCTGATGTCTCTCGTTTACTTTGCTTTAATTATTACAGGAAAGCCGAATAACACAGAGAAACACAGAGAACACTGGGAGGGTTCATTGGGCATCAAAATATTTCCTGGTTCTGCTACTTGTGACCTTGGAGTTCCTGGTTTTGCTACATGTGACCTTGGAGATCTGTGTGACCTTGGGCAATTAATCTCACTGAACCTCTCATCTGTCACACAAGGCCATGCCTGTCCTTGATGTGAGGTCCTTCCAGCTCCATGACTCTGTGTGTAGGGAAACTGGGACAGGGGACTAGAGCATCTGCATAGAGGGACAGAGCCACTGTGCCAGTCTTGGGGCCTGGTTGAACTTTTGAAGTTCAACAGTTGTTTCAAATAATTGATGAGGCTCAGCTCAAGGCTTCTTTTCTGCTAGGTCATTAGGAGAAACTCTGCACTTTTGAGATGTGCCATCAGCTTTTACGTGGCCGAGTGGGGTTTGATGTGCTATAGGAGAGGAGGGCAGCGTGGGCCACAGGGTGGGCAGGAAGATCACTGCGGAAAGGGTCGTTCTTAATTACGATCCATCCTGATTATGGGCGCCAGCACTGTTTTCCCTGTGTAACTACCCTGAACAGCTCCTCAGCACACACTGATTAATTGATTAATAAATCAAGAGGCCTCTTTACACAGCAGCAGCAAGGACTGGCTCAGGAGCTAGACACTCAAGACAGTCAGAGAAAATGAGGGGAAACAAATACGGGGGTCAAGGTCGATCAAGTCTCAGGTGACGGAGTGATAGAAACCATATGAGACCTGTCCGTGGCGTCCTTCCCAACCACAGCTGCTCTGTCCAGAGAGTCTCCAATCACAGCTCAGAGTGTGGGACCTGAAAGGCCCCTGAGGGACCCTTCTAGACCAGACTGTCACCTGAGTTTACAGATAAAGAAACAGCTCCAAAAGGCTTCAGAGTGTGGACCACAGACACCCTGGCTTCTTGACCACTAGCCCGTGATTTTTCACTTCAAGAGCCAGAGCCAGATCCTCCAATAGACTCACAGTTTTTGTGCAGACATATAAAGTTTTTACTTCATTCACTTAGAAAATGTTCATTTATTCAACAGGAATTTATCTGGGCCCCCGTATGTGCCAAGATATACTTTCATGCTTGTTCACATAACATTACATGATGAGAACGTTTCTTTATCAATAAACGTCATTTGAAAATGTGTGTTTTTGTTTGTTTTGGTGGCTGGCGGGTGCAGGGATCTGAACCCTTGACCTTGGTGTTACAACACTGAGCTCTAACCAACTGGGCTAACCAACCAGCCCCTGAAAATGTGTTTTTTAGTGACCCCGTGGCATTTCATCCTTTAGTTGTTCCATAATTCATTTATTTATTCACACCTTGTACTGCATAATTGAAGAAAATTATGGGAAATTAGAAGACATTCAATTGCGATCTACGACCAATGGCTTATGGTTTCAAGTGACCAATCCATTTGGTTTCAAGAGACCTCAGATTAATTGCTTATTTAAAGTTCTTTGCCCCGGTGAAGAGGCAGCAACAGGAGAAGTCGCATCTGTCATCACGGTTTACTTTAGGTGGGAGCCCTTAAACTTGGACTTGACACAGAGACGCATCCACTCTGCAGAAACTGCACACGCCATCCCTGGTCCTGAGGATTCCTTTTCTCTTTTCTTCCTGGTTTTTACTGCTCCACCTTGAAAGTGGTACCTTCTTTATCCAGCCTACTGTGATTTCTTGCTCAGCTTCCAAAGCATAACAAATGGGTATGCTGTCTTCCAACCTGCCAGGCATAGCACCAGGCTGGGGATCTAAGGACACAAGAGAACGATTCCTGTCCTCTGGGAGTTCACAGTCGGGGACATTCTTGGTTCCTGGACAACCAAATGCCACATCCCTCTGCGGTCACCTCTATTCCATTCTGTAGTGACTCACAGGACCAATCAACACACACTCAGACACACAAGGCTCAGCACTCCAACCCTTTCATGAGATGTCAGCAGAAACTCCAGCTCTCCATCAGTCTCCCCCATTCACACCCGTGCCAACCGAAGTGGCCCTGCAAGACCCAACAAAACCACCCCTGAGTGCCACGGCCAAGGCCACTACCAATATGAACGCCACAGACAGCCAAGAAGTAGCCAACAGCCCACCATGGTCCCATCCAGAGAAGGCTGAGATGGATTCTTTAAAGACGATACAATTGTGGGCTGATGTCAAAGAGGTGTTCCTTAAATTAAGCCACCTTTGACATGACATCCCATGTTAGTTCATCACCAAAAGGCCTCATTAAGTCGAGATACACCTTAAGGAAACTAAAGTCCCTTGTAAGTGCTTGTCTACACATTATAAATATTTTAGTGCAACAGAAAACTTCAAAGAGGAGTGGCCAATGCAGAGAGCTTTCAGCAAGTGCTGAAATAAAGAGGATACTGCGTCAAGAGACAGTAGTAATAAAAAGAGAAAAGGAGTTGTTGGAGCCCTGGACGACGCACTATACCAAGCTCCTGACGTGCGCACAGAAAGTACTACAGTGGCCCCAAGAGATGGACCAGAGAAGCACCCTCTGGATAAGCTGGCACCAAAAGAAACCTGCACCCGGACAGGGAATGAAGTATGCATCCAGTCTGCCACGCTCCCTAGCTTGGGGCTTCGAACACATTTGCACTGTCTAGTTCTGATCCACCCCGTGACACGTGGACATAGCCCAATGGGAACAGCAATGAACCGACCCACAAGCTGAACCTCTATTTTTAATAAAGCCCCAGTTTTTATATCACCATATTTGAAAATGGACTGTTGGCACTTGGGCAACATTTTCATCCTAAATGTTAAACTTAGGGGTTCTGTGAGCCAAACACTCTCATCTTCCAGGAAAATACACAAGATCGTTTTTACCCCACCTCTCCCATGGAGAGCCATCCGAGGAGACACTTACGAAACTGGTAACGTTCCCCAGAAGGAAGGTTAGGGATAAATGAAGCTGATGTTCAGATACCCAGACTGCCTGGGCAGTGACCTCTATAAAAGAATAAAGACAACTCCATGAAATGGCTTTCTGATCCTTTTACTGCTCTTCGGCTTCTAGGGGGAGTTCAGGAAAACAGGGTGTCCTGCCACATCCCCAAGGGTCTCTCATAGTCTAGTGACTGCCTTAGATTGACTCATACACCTTCCTCTCCCCACATTCATTCCCCAGGCAATCGTGTCCGAGCTTCAATGGCCATCTGTATCCTGGTGACCTGGAATTCTCTATCTGTAGCTCTTTCTGACTTTCTCCTAAACTCCAAGCCTTATATTTAAAGGCCCCCTGGATAACATCACCCAGATATAAACCCTTCAACCTGACAATTCAAAATTAATTTTCCTTGCCCCTAAACCTAGTCTTATTCCAGTAGTCACTAGCTAAGTAAATAGCATCATAGCCACCCAGGGGCCCAGGCTAGAAATCTAGAATCTTCCTTGTCTTTTCTTTCTTCTTTACATCCACCCACCAAATTTGGTAGATGGTGCTTCTTAAAAGCTCTTGTTTCTTTTTTTTTTTTTTTTCCTTTTTTGTCTTTTTTACTGACCGGCAACGGGATCGCAACCCTCGGTGTTGCGCCCGCACCGCGCTCAACCAGTGAGCGGGAACCGGTCTCCACATGGGATCCGAACCCTCGGTGGGAGCGCCGCTGCGCTCCCAAGCGGCGCACTCTCCAGTGCGCCACCGGGCCGGCCCAAAAGCTCTTGTTTCTGAGTTCTCAAGAGAGTCCCTCCTCTCCACGCCCGCTGACATGTTAATGCTGTCAGCATCTCTCACATTGCCAGTCTCCCCAACTCTAGCCTGGACCTCATCCCCCACGACAAAGCGATTTTACTAAATGCAAATCTGATCACGTCATTCCCCTGCGTCCCTACACCTCCATCCTAATGGTGATCTTACTGTCGATAGTTTTTATTTATAGAACTATTTCCCCATTATACTCCCAGATCCTTCAGGGAAAATATTCTTTCTTCCCATCTTTAATTCCCTAGTGCCTACTACATAGTAAGGGCTCAGCAAATATTTGCAAAATGAATGAACCGAGGTTAAAAGACTCGAGTAACAAAGTTGGTCTAGGTCCCTCATTCATTTATTTTGTCTAAATGTGTTAGTTACCTACTACACAATTGTCATGAAACAAACTGTATTAGTCCATTTCTGTTGCTTATAACAGAAATACCTGGAACTGGGTGATTTATAAGAAAATGAAATTTACTGCTTAGGGTTTCTGAGGCTGGGAAGTCCAAAGTCCAGGGAATACATCTGGTGAGGGTCTTGGTGGTGGTGACAGTGACCCAGGGGTCTCACATGGCAGAAAATGGAGGAGCAGAAAGAGACTCGCCTCTCATGTGCTCCTCTTTTAAAGCCCTCAAAACCATGCCCCGAACACCATTATTAACCCATTCACTACCACATGGTCCTACAGTCTAATCAGCTCTTCAAGACCCCACCTTTCAATTACCATAATAGGATTTCCCACTCTCAACAGTTACAGTGAGAATCAAGCTTCTCTAATATATGAACTTTGGGAACACAATTCAATCAATCCACAGCACAAACTCTTCCAAAGCTAAGGCTAATATAGTTTTCAAACCATACTTGATCTACCTGGCTAAAGAGCCTCATGTGGATTAACCCTAGTCTGGAATCCTCCTTTGACTGATTCTCCCTGAAACTATTAGAACAGATTCTCTGGCCTCGGTACAAAATCTATTAATCTGTTTCTAAATTCCCAAGAAAGTAACATTGACATAGAAAGGATTTAAAAAGAAATTGTTTGAACCATCAGCCCAGCTCATCAGCAAGAAAACAAGACTCCAGACCCGTACTACACACTGGGGTCTGCAAGGTTTGGCCCCCAGCAAGCAGGTGGCATGGTTATTTTTCAAGCTCTCGAGGCATGAGGCAGGACTGAGAATGAGGACCACTGAGTCCACAAACCCAAGCAAGAAAACAAGAACTACTCCCCAGGCAGACAAAGCCATTTACTGATACCCCCTCATTGCATTTCCGCCCCTGAGCTTAGCAGCAAGTGCTAATGCCACTTTGTAGGACAGGGAGATTTTTCATGTTATTTTAGCTTGAAGAGTCCTTTGAGTGTGTTCCTCCAAAGCCTCTGGGTCTGTGATGGACACAGCAGCTGCAGTCAGCATCCAGCACGTGTTGCACCAATTGCTGTTGATATTTGCCTCTGGTTTATTATTCTAGAAGCCTCTAGGGACGAGCTCAACAAGATTTAAGCTGTTCTTCAAAGGCAGCTTCTTTCCACTTTGTTCTCAGACTTTCTTCCTCCATAAAGGCTGTCCCATTTAAGACCCAGAGGGAAGGCCCAAGAGGGAGGATAGTGCTGGGAATGAAATGTTTTGTTCCCCACAGCTGGTGGCTTCCCAGAAGATCAATTGAATTTACCTTCACGCTCCTTACAATCCCTCCAAGGCTAGGTTTACACTCCCACCCCCTGCCACACCCCAGGAGCCTCCTTTCTTTCTCAAGAACCTCAATGTTTTTTGTAGCAGTTCTTTCCCCCAAGCCAGGTGTCAATAGCAGTGATTCTATTTTCTACATGGATACTGTGAATTTGAAAGTCTGCAAAATAATAGCAAACCTTAGGTGGATCTGGACCAAGAATACCAATAATCTCATTCATAGTTAAATATTCAAATATTTGGACTCAAGTGTCTCTCAAAGAAATACTATTGCCCTCCCCCACAATAATTTCAGAAGAAGAAAGATCAGGTAACCTGGCCAAATCTGAATTAGCCATTGTCAGAGAGGAGAGATAGCTGAAATCTAAAAATGCTCCCTAAATGCCACCCCCAGTGGATGTAACTTCTTCCTCGAGCTCCCCAACCTTCCCATTTCATTTTCCACACGTGCTTGATGGGACGGAGGGTCTAGAGGATGCACAGGGTCGTTGTCACCTGGAGTCCTTCTCACCTAGTTGTCATGTTGAATCAACCCAGCAGGTATTTGCTGATGGCTAAACATCAACATCCTTTACTCCTATGGTTCTTGGAGTTCCCAGACCCACAAACTAGGCTCATGACTACCTCGGAGGGAAGCCAGGGAATAAATCAGAGTGACAAAGTACTGACATCCCATTGCTCTTTGTGGGGAGAGCTGCCACCCTCCAGATTCTGCCATTCTCACTAATGCAGTGTGTGCACTGAAGACTGTCCCTAAGCAGTCCCCTCTGGCAAAGAGGACACAAGCATGTGTCATTCTCCTAAGTTAGGAGGCTGTGATGGGGAGGAAGGGGTGGCTGACACTCCTACCACATTAGCATAAAATATCAATGGAAAGTTCTTTCTGGCCCATCAGGCAGCATCTGAACCCAAGGTTTGTCATCGCTGTTACTTGCCTGCTTTGGGAGCCGACAGCTCTCACCCAGCGATGACAATCATACACGGGCATGTGCACAAACGTCAATCCTAGTGTGCGAGAAAAATGAACGTAAATGCATAAAGTCATGCGGGGTAATGAGCTCACAGAGGCAAAAAAAAAAAAAAGAAAGAAAAATACCCACCGAAAGGAATAAATGTTAATGTCAGACCAAAGTTGTTCTACATAAGAAACCAAATTAGCTGGGAATGTAGTGACTGTGCCCAGCCTTGGCGACTCTGCTCTGGATTATCGTGGACATGTGGTCCCATTAAAGATCATATTAAATGAAACAAGTCAGGCACAGAAAAGGAAGTATCGTATGTTCTCACTTATTTGTGGGAGCTAAAAATAAATAAATACACAAAAAAACTGGGGCAGGGGGGAGAAGACACAACAATTACAATTCCTTGAAGTTGATAAGACAACCCAACAGATAGGAGGTTGTTGGGAGGGAGGGAGGTTTCGTTCGGTAATGGGCCACAATAATCAACCACATTGTATATTGACAAAACAAAATTAAATTTAAAAAAATAATAAAACAAAACAAAATAAAATAAAATAAAAGACAGCACGTGCAGCCCAGGCTGAATGATCACCGTCTGCACAGGAGGTGGTTGGGAGCGCCAGAGGCGGGTGGGAATGCAATTACCAGGGCTGTTTGCTGTGACATGTGACCAAGCATTGCAGATGATAAGACTTTTCTAGCTCAAAAGAAAAAGGGAGGTTTGTAATTAGAACTCAGTAAGATTAGGAACAGTTCATGAAGTACTCAAAAGAAGAGGTGAGTTATTTCTCATCATAACCACATTTTTTTTTTATGTCTATGTCTCATCTTTTCCAACTAGACGGCGTGAATAGTATAAGCAGTTTCTGATTCTTTTCATGTGTGTGTGTGGCTGGCTAGTGTGGGGACCTGGTGTGATAACACCAGGTTCTCACCAACTGAGCTAACCAGCCAATGCCAATCTTCTGGTTAAGAGTCTGGAAGGTTCGAGTCCTGCCTCTATCACTCGGTGGCTGCACAACTGGGAACTGTTTTCTAAAAACCTATCCAAGCTTCAGTCTCCTTAAATGTAAAAGTAGGAATTGATAATGGCACCTATTTTATCAAGTTAAGTAAGGATTGAGTGTGATAATACCTGCAACGCATTTAGCATAGTCCTAGTCCTTGGTAAGTGCTAAATAAATGATCATAATTATTATCAGTGTTATTATTTTCAGTAGCTAATACAGTGCCTTGTACAAATGTGTTACTTTATACAATGGTGATGATGGTGCTGGTGGTGGTGGTGGCAATGACAGTGACAAAGATCTTAGGGATTACTTTTATCCAGTAGGGCTTAGCAAACACTTTTGGAATTAAGAAGGGAGGGAACGTGAGCTTCAGTCAACCACCTTTTTCATCTGGGCAAGTCAAAGTCTTCTTAAAAGACCCCAGAAAAAGAATGTGTCCCTGGAGTTCCCGAGCCTGGATCCCCGAGCATGGACTGAATGGCTCCCAGCCTTCCTCTCTATTTTTTTTTTCTTTTTGTCTTTTTTCATGACTGGCAACGGATCGCAACCCTCAGTGTTGCGCCCACACCTCGCTCAGCCAGTGAGCGGCCGGTCTGTATGTGGGATCCAAACCCTCGGCGGGAGTGCCACCGCGCTCCCAAGCAGCGCACTGTAGCAGTGCACCACCAGGCCGGCCCCTTCCTCTCTATTTTAAGAGATGAAATAACCCAAGGGACATTCATTTCCAAGGAACTGAGATTAGGCTACTTCTCACAGGAGAGGCAGAAAGAAAAAGATGATTTGACATGAGCTAACTATCTTCAAACCTGAAAATCTTGCTCTCCAGTCTTCCCCTTGTCCCTGGGTCATGGGATCCATTCACAAACAGACTAAGAGCTTAAGATCCGACAGTAGATTCCTACTACTTATACCTAAAATGTTTCCCTTAACTTTAAAGTTCGTGTCCACCATGACACAAAAACAAAGTGCTAGATTTTAGAAACATAAGCACTGATCAAGATTCTAGTATGACACACTAAAATTTTACCTTTAAACTATTAAAGTCTATCTAGATGTATTTTTTATGTGTAGGCTTTGATGTACCATCAGGCAGCAAATCAAATTATTTTCAATCTATAAGTAGATGTATTCGTGTAAGGCTATTAAGGATTCTGTTACTATATAATGATGAAATTGCCTATGTTTTTTTTTCCTTTAATTGATTTTACATGCATGAAATACTGCATGAATATACTTGATTGTGTTTTCTTGGACTTCCACAAAAACATGAAATACTTAAAATTTGGTGTTATTGCTGCTTTTTTTAAAAGAAGAAATTTTAACAGATAAAACCTGTTTGACTACATCCTATGACAAATTTAAATGCTTCCACAGTTCCCCTGTGACCAGCCCTTGAGGCCCAGTGTTTTGGGCCCCACGTCATCTGCCTCAAGCCATCTTGTGAGACATCTCTCACAGCTCAGGTGACCCTCCAGTAGACACCGCATGGGCTTGCCCCTGTCCCCAAGAAGCCCCTGCATTTCCCTGCCTCTGTGTCTTTGCTTAGGTTCCTGCCATGATGATAATTCCCACCCTCCCTTGTGAACCATGAGAAAACTTTTGGGGCTGATGGGTATGCTCACTACTGTGATTGGGGTCATGGTTTCATGGGTATACATCTATGTCCAAACGTATCTGAGTGTACACTTTAAATGTGACCACTTATTGCATGTCACAACTATGTATCCAATGAGCTAAAAAACCAAATCTCATTCATTCATCCTAAGGCCCGGCTGGTCCATGATGTCTGACTCCTAGAAGGGATGTCTCCCTCCATTGGATTCTGATAGTATTTCTCTCGGGCTTCCTTATTGGAGTTGAACGTGTTCTATCTCTGCGATCATGGTAAATTCCTTGGGGGCAGAAACCATGCCTTGCTTTTAATAGTAATGATAACGTCTATTCTTGCCCCCTGGAGTCTACTCCCAAGACAGAAGCCAGGGTTATCCTTTTAAATCTTAAATCTGATCCTGGCAGTCCTCAGGTTAAAATCCTCCCCTGGCCCCAACCCACTTCCCTCAGAGTCCAGGTCAATGTCCCTGCACTGGGCCCAGCAGGATCTGGCCTCCTGGTTCCTCTCCAACCTCAGCTCCTGCTACTCGCTCCCTGACTCACTCTGGGCTGGCAATAAAAGCCTTCTTGCTGCTCCTTGAACACACTAGGAATGTTCTCTCCCAGCTCAGTGACTTCGTACTTGCTGTTCCTGCTGCACAGAAAACTTTCCCCTACAGGTATCTGCCTGGCTGCCTCTCACCACCTTCAAAGTGCTCAAATATCACCTCTTAAATGAGGTCTTCCTGGACCACCTAATTAAACTTGCAAACTACCTCCAGCACCCCCTAACCTCTTTTTGCTCTGCCGTATCCGTATTTCTCTCTATGGTATTGCCACCTTCTAATATACTGTATTATACTCATTGTCTCCTCCTGCAAAATATAAACTGGATAAGAGCAGGGGCTTTTTGTATTTTGTTCACTGCTGAATCCTTAATGCCTAGAACACTGCAGGAAGCGTAGCAGGCACTCAGGAAGCATTTGCTGAGTGAATCAATAAATCAATTTTCAGTATTAGGGGTTCCCACATCTATTAGCGTCCACGTTCATGTGGATTTTTATCCCTTCTTGCTTTGTAGTAACGTTGTTTTTTTTGTTTGTTTCTGATAGATTGTAGTGTCCTGACCTCTTGTTTGTTCCAATAGACCTCCACGACGACCCCCAGCAGCAGAACCACTTAGGAAGCTCCTCACATAGAAGACCCCCTGCATTGGGATCTCGGGGGGCTGGGGGAGCTGGACTCTGCATGTTAACAAGCACCCCCGGTGGCTCCGTGGTGCACTGTCACAGAGGAAGAGATGGGAAGGGAGACAGAGGGGAGAAAGGGGGAAGAACTAAGGAATAGAAGGAGACACCTGCTTCTCCCTTTCAAGTCCCTAACATTCGCTGTGGCCTTCAGAGAGGAGCCAAGTTCACGAGGAGGTCTCCATCCACCCAATGACATGCAGATCCTCTGAAAACCTCAGGGCCGGGGGCTGCTGCTTTCTAGACAGTAACTCAAGACCATGATAAATGGCCCTCGAGACACAGCTCAGAGGTGAAAGGTATAAGACAAATGTCTTCACCAAATTCTCTCCCTACGCCAGTGGTTCACAACCAGTGGTGGGTTCGAGCCCCAGGAAACATCTGGAGACATTTTTGGTTGCACCTGGGGGGAGGTTACTGTCATCTTGGTAGAGGCCAAGGATGCTGCTAAATACCTTACATTGCACAGGACACCCCCTCCCCTTAACAAATGTGAGACCCTGGCCCCTGATTCCCTCTCGCCCCCTCTCCTTAAAGAGGAATCTCTATGCAGCACAACAAGGTGGGAATTCAAAATCCAGAAGCTAATTCTGGCTCTTCTCTACCTCAGTTTCCCTTAAGTATGGGGATACTAAACTCTACAAAGCCCCTCCCTTAATGTCTTTACTCTTCCGTTGTAGCTGACAATGGGTTGGGTACGGCAGGTGGGTATGAGCGTGCCACAGGCGGGCACAGCCCCTGACCACTAAAACCCCACATGCTGGTGGACTTCAGATCCTGGACTGTCTGCCCCAGCCCCCAACCTCCCCTCTATTTGGCTACACTGGCTGTTGCCCTCCCTGGTGACACAGGCGCTGTCACAATGCCACTAGATGTTTACAAGAGTGTGGTGGAAAAGGCTGATGTGGGCCCCAAGGTCCCCACCACATGATGCCATGGATCTGGTTCGTGGCTTAGGCGGCTGCTTACAGAGCCTGTCATTTGCATCTCTGCCTCTCGGCCTGGGTTTGAGAGGGGACAGCTGAGACCGCTTTTACTCTGGAATCACCCCAAGCTTCTGGCCAGATTTCACGTCATGGTAACTTTGCAGTTTCCCCCTCGGAGGAGAAAACCAAGGCCACGATAAGACAGAGTCATCATGAAGATATAATTTGGTGCAATTACAGAGAAGACCAGAGATG
>NW_007728585.1:173680-178038 GCF_000696425.1 Galeopterus variegatus
CGATAAGACAGAGTCATCATGAAGATATAATTTGGTGCAATTACAGAGAAGACCAGAGATGTCTCTGTTCCTGCATAAACCACATTTACGGAGCTCAGACTACATGCCAGGCTCTGTGCTGGGTTCTGTTTGGTGAGGGAAGTTGCAAACCCTTCGACAGGAGGTGCCCAGGCTGGCACAGACCCTCAGAGGAGGAGGACTGGAGCTATACCTTTGTGCTTTCACTCATGATACATTAGAAATGACTCAACACATCCTTGGGCAGAGGATGTCCTACCCCAGCAATGTTGGCCAGAGGTGTCGACACTCACAACTAACAACTCAAAGACCTACCTATGGGAGACATACTCCTCATGAGACATCTCGTTTGCTTATTTGGGGAGGGATGGATTGATCATGGGACACCCAGCAGTACCTCTTACCCTGCTTTTTTCCATAATGATCTTCAGGGAAAAGGTCTGAACTGAAAATTCACTGAGATGGGCAAGGCAGCTGTGAACAGGGCAGGATGGCAGGGAACCGAAGGAGAATGGAGAAGGCGGGGCAAGAAGCCTTCCTCCAGGGACTCGGCCACATCTCTCTGTCAGCTCCAGTCAGTCATGATCAGCCCCAAGAAGCCACTTGTCATAAGCTATTACATACCCCCAAAGTCAGAGAAGTAGCCAGCCACTCTCCAATCAGATGTCACCTCGTTAATCCTGACCAGGCGTTACTGCAAGACAGGCAGGATCTCTGACATGACCATGGGCACGTACCATGATCTGGCACTTTCCTTCATGTGAGCCACTCTCCCCAACCCTCCACCAAGGAAAGTTAACCTCTTTATGGGCTGCACTCTTCACGGGCTTCTCAGAGGACCTTGTGGTCAGGAGAGTTGGCAAAATATCGTGAGGATCTGAGCACAGGCTGAATGAAGCCGTCTGTTCTGAATGGTCCCTTCTCGATGCCCCTGCATAGCCTCAACCACAAGCCGGCGTTCATGCATGAAAGAGAGAGAGGCTGAGCAAACCAGGAGCTCGCTCCCGGCTGCCTCCAGTCATCCCAGCCCTTGGGAGCCTAGAATATAACAGGGCACAGCTGTGCTTACCTGCTGTCCTGGTAGGTAACCAGTCCAGCCTCATGTTTTAAAAGAGAGCTTTCTGTCTATCTTTAACAGGCCCTCCAAGACAGGTTTGAATGACTCAATTCACGTACATTGTCTGCCTGTTTGAATCATATGAGAAACTTAAACCAGCAGAAACTACCCCACCAAAATCTCTGATGTGTTCATCTTATGGAGAATATGAACAGCCTCGGTGGGAAAGAAGATAAAGCAAAGAGTCTATGAACACATTCAGAGTAGCAAGGGGCCACACTTCACACGTTCCCCACTCCACACACACACGCACACACACATGCATGTGCACACGTGTGCGCACAAATGCACATGCACACAAATGTATGCATGCACACATGCACACACCCACATACGTGCACACATGCACTGACATGTATGCACGTGCACACATATGCACATATATGCATGCACACAAATGCACACACCTGCACAAATGCACAATTGCACATGCTCACATAGACACATGTGCATAATACACATGTGCACGAATGCACACATGTGTGTGAACATGCACATTCTCACACACACATGCAGGCACATGTGCACTCACACGTACATGTCTCTGGGAGGAAACCAGTGAGACAGCCTTGGCAGTGGGGGTCTGGGGAAGCAGCACAGGGAGTCAGGCTCAGGAACTGAGATGCCCAAGGGTGGGAAGAAAACTCATCCCCCCACCACCTGCCTCTACTGGTTTTCCTCAGGAGGGATTCCGAAAATCTGTAGACACATTATTTTATAAAGTGGTGTGGGTGGTCCAATGAGAGATTAAGATTACAAAACTATGCCCCAAGTATTTCCTGGGTGACTTTGGTTTTTGGCAGCTGGCCAGCATGGGGATCCGAACCCTTAGCCTTAGTGTTACAAGGTGATGCTCTAACTAGCTGAGTTAACCGGCCAGCCCCTGGGTGACTTTAAAGTGGGGGTAGGAATGGGAGAAGAGAAGCACAGAAGCCATTGTAGAATGGATTTTAATTTTGATTTTGTACAGAGTGCGGTACAATTTGAGAATATTTGGGAAACATAGTGTGCACCGGACTTACACTTTCCGTATTGATGGTCAATCAGAAGAAATGAAAGATTTAGGGAAGATCTTTCCCACACACAGACACATTTTAAAACTCTAAGATGTCATTTTACATGTAGTACTTCCAAATACAAATACAGGCAGATTTTTGCCTGGTTGATCTATTCGTTCAATATATTCATTCACTCCTTTACCTCTTCGTTCACTAATTTTCATTCATTCATCAAACATTTTTAACTACCTAATTGGGCCAGGGCCTTTGGTAGGTGCTGGAAAGCAAACACAGTCCTAACCTTTATGAAATATTATAAAACATACTGTAATCAAAGACTCAAAACAGAAAACAGTCCTTTCTCTTCATCAGGGGAGCTGATGAAAGAGTTCACAGACCAAACAGAGCTCTGGACTTGAACTCTGAAGACCTGGGTTTTAGTCTATGCTTTGCTATGTTCTAGATTCATACCCTTGTCCACATCACTCGACCTTCTTGAGCACTGGTTTCCTCATTAGTAAGACCAGGATAATACTTATCCCTTGGCGTCAGGGTAAGGATCAAATTGAATCACAGACACCAAAGTACTTTGTGAAGAGATCTACAAACGTAGCATATTGTTATGGTAAGCACTGAGTTTTTCCTATGTTTAGCACATGAAAAAGCAGTCAGGGCATAGCCATGTCCTATTCAATGCACTCACCAGTTCTCAGCTAAGGAGCTCATGGCCCAGGTATCAAAATAACAGAACCAGAAAGGGTTCACCCAGGTAAGCCTTTGAAAGGTCAAGATCAAAGTGCCAAGTCAGCTCAATATCCAGCTCTTTGTCCAGACCCTCCACAGAGAGAAGGAAATGCTGTCACATAAATTTATCACAATGGCTAGGTCAGAAAAGATAAACACAGAAGTGGCTCAGTTTCCTCCCCGGTCTCTAGTGAGGTCGATGTCACATACGTTCTGTCCCATGCTCGTTAGAACACTTGTCTGAAGTTACTTCCCTGGCCACCTCTCCTTACTGCTGGGGTGGCCAGAGAGAGGAGTGGGACCTTCCAGAAGGATAAACCAACAAAGTCCCATGCCACCTGAACTTCTGTTACAGGCCCACTAACAAGCCAAGCAAAGACAAGCATTAAATGATTTGGAGACAGTTACCCAGAGCCTCTGTACCCATAGAGATGTCTCTTGCATATCCCCTGGGATCTTGGAGTTGCCTCAAAGCAGTGGACCAGAGACAAGAGATGTTCCCCACAGGGCAGACCTGGTGGGGGCCTCTGCACAACCAGTGGTCGTCCTTGGAGACCAGACCCAGGATCCTGGACCAGGGCCTGAATGCTTATGGCCGGTGCAACAGAAAGCACACCTCCAGGGCATGCATGGCTGGAAGAATACTTAGGATTCAGCTTTACCTGGCTTTAATGGTCCCATTCCTGAGCTGACCCACGGTCAAAGGTCAGCAATGAAAAGATTCTTGCTGAGGTGACACCAGTCCAAGGACTGGAAGGTTACTTTGGACTGGGATGAGATTTTAATCAACCATATTCTGAAGGACTGGCAAAAAATTTCTGTGGCCCAAGACACAAGGCAGGCTTCGGAGGGTTTCATGATGGTCTATGAAGCTACTTAAGGACATACTTCTCAGTGACCCCCTGGATACCCACAGGTGGCTGAGATGACATGGGCATAAAAATCTCCAGAAATCTCCTTCAGAAAGCAGACACTGATTTGGAAAGATCTATGTCTTCATTTAGCCCTTGTCCAGATGAATGACTCTGCTATGTCCAGAATGTCCCTAGCAAGCTGTGTACACCTCCGGACAGGTCAAGCTGGCACCTGACCAGACTCAGGTGGGCCCACCAACCTGGACAGTACCAGGCCAGCTATCTCCATGGCCACTGGTGGAATCAGACGACAGCCTTAGAGAAAATGTGCAGGGCAATTATTTATGCAAAGAATGCTCTCAGTCCTTTTCTGTATCCCCAGCGACATGGTCAAGAGGTTACCTACCTAAGATGAATCCTTCAGGAGTATGATTTTGTAAATGAGTTTTGGGTATAATTCCCTACTGATTTTTTCACAAAAGCTTCTTCTCAAAAGACAATAATTGTGTTCTTTGAGCTTCAAATATATATATATGTTCATGTTAACTCCACTGTGTTTGGGAGCTGAAAATAGTCACCAGTGGACAGTGGTTTGATTAATACCCGATCTTTCTTTTTTTTTTTTTT
>NW_007728585.1:178478-181232 GCF_000696425.1 Galeopterus variegatus
GCAACCCTCGGTGTTGCTCCCGCGCCTCGCTCAGCCAGTGAGCGGGAACCAGTCTGTATGTGGGATCCGAACCCTCGGGCGGGAGCGCCGCCGCGCTTCCCAAGCAGCGCACTATCCAGTGCGCCACCGGGCCGGCCCAATACCCGATCTTTCCACATTATTACTTGCAAGCAGAGTATTAGTTGCTTTTTCTGCAAATGGTATAACCTGATTTATTGTTAACTAAGCCTGCTCATTTTTCTTAGAACCTGATTCATTAACCAATATTATAGAAGTATTATTAAAACCTTTAAACTCAAGGCGGTTAATATCAGGGTGAGTTTTTGTTGGTTTTTGGGGGGGGCAGGGATATTTCTATTAAATAACTCAACATTAATGAGTACTGTGTGTTTCAAAGGTTTGGGAAAGTGGTAAAATGGGATTATTGAAGTTTCCCTTTTGATAATATTGTGGTCCTTTAGCAAAACCATAAACTGTAAATATTGTTTTTTTAAACTATTTCCATCTATTACCATCAACTGAAAACATGCTGTAAAACCTTATGGGATCTTTTATTACAATGTCAAGTGCATTTATAAATGTCTTGAAATTTAAGGGAAGAAGAAAAAAGACTCACTTATACATTTATTATTTTATTCAGCTGGTAAAAGTGAATCAATTTACAATCACAGAACTAAACACATGGAGTTTTGGGAGACCTACGTCTATGCATCTCCTGCAGTGACTTCATTCATTCATTCAACACATATTTATTGAGCACCTGTTATATACCCAGCACTGGTGATAGAGCAGTGAACCAAAGTCCCTGCTGTCATAGAGCTCTCTTCTGAAGAAAAATGAGTAAATGAGACATACATGTCTCATGCGACATACGGAGAATAAGGCAGGGCAGGGAAAAAGGGACTTCTGGCATTGGAGTGAGGGACATTTCCATAGGATGGTCAGAGATGGCCTCTCTGCTAAGGGGCACTTGAGCAGAGACCTGAAGGAAGATTAGGAAGAGCAGAAAGGACTGCAGGGCTGGAGTGGGGGAGGGGTGAGGACAGCAAATGGCTGAAAAGAGGTCAGGGAGACTGCTAGAGACTGAACGCTGTGTCCCCTACCTCGAAATTCATATGTTGAAACCTAATCCGCAAGGCAGTGGTTGGAGGTAGAGTCTTCGGGAGGTGGTTAGGTCATGAGGGCTCCACTCTTATGCATTGGTGACCTTATAAAAGAGGCTCTGGAGACCTCGCTGGCCCCTTCCACCATGTGAGGACACAGTGAGAAGAGGTCATCTATGACCTTAGACGTCCCAGTCTCTAGAAATGTGAGAAATAAATTTCTGTTGTGTATAACTCACCCATCTGTGCTATTTTATTACAGCAGCCCAAACAGGCTAAGACAGAGACTACCAAGCCCAGAGCTCAGAGACAACTTCCAGGCTAGAGATATAATTTTGAAAATCTAAATAGTCTATAGAGATAGTATTTAAAGTTATGGGACTGGGGGAAACCACACAGGAAGTGAATGTAGGCAGAGAAAAGGTTTGATGCGTGAGCTCTCCAGGGTTTATTCAGAACAGATGAGCATGAACCAGCAAAAGAGACTTGAGAAATAATAGGTCATAAGGTAAAAGGAGAAACCAGAGTGATGTTCCAGAAAAAAGGTGAAGAAAGTATTTCAAGAAGGAGGGAGTGATCTACAGGTAAATCCTGCAGATTGGTCAATAAGATGAGGACTGAGAATTGATCATGTATGCTTACAGGACAGCAGGTAAATTCTTCAACTGTTTCTCAGTTTCCTCATTCATAAAATAGGGATAATAACGGTGTCCACTCTACTGGCTTAAGTGAGTTGACACACGAGGGTACTTCAAAAAGCTCACAGAAAGGGCCGAGCCCATGGCGCACTCGGGAGAGAGCGGCGCTGGGAGAGCAGCAGCGCTCCCACCGCGGGTTCGGATCCTATATAGGGATGGCCGGTGTGCTCACTGGCTGAGCACGGTGCGGCCGGTCTCAAAAAGGACAAAAAAAAAAAAAAAGCTCACAGAAAAAAGAATCAAAGGATAACGTGAATCTTTCCATGAACGTTTTGAAAATGCCTCATATGCGGCCAGCCTGTGGCTCACTTGGGAGAGTGTGGTGCTGATAACACCAAGGCCGCGGATTCAGATCCCATATAGGGATGGCCAGTTGGCTCACTTGGGTGAGCGTGGTGCTGACACCACCAAGTCAAGGGTTAAGATCCCCTTACTGGTCATCTTTTAAAAAAAAAGAAAGAAAAGAAAAGAGAAAACCCCTCATATGCAAAACACTTGGAACAGTGTCTGGCACATTAGTAGGTGGTCAACAGATACTTGTTGAATGAATGAATGTATTATACTTATCATACCATAATTCATATCTATGACAAATATTATTTAGCATTTATTATCACTGGTGATCTTCACAAGAGCTTTTGGTTGAGTGGCAGCAGCTAAAGACTCAAGAGAGGGCAGAGATGAGAAGATGAGAGATCAGAGATCAGAGATCAGAGATGAGACACGGAAGACTGAGAGTACAAACAAGTCTTTTTCTGAGAAACTTTGCTGCAAAGATAATCAAAGAAATGGGACAGGAGCTAGCAGGGGATATGAGGTCAAGAGAGCGTCTAATATTTTTAAGTTGGGAGTTCCAACAGCATTTTTGGATTCTAAAAGGAAGGATGCCATAGAGAGGGGAGAAATGAAGATACAGGAAGAGGGGGAGACTGCTGCAGGGGGGTCTTGACCTA
>NW_007728585.1:181404-183475 GCF_000696425.1 Galeopterus variegatus
GAGAGGGGAGAAATGAAGATACAGGAAGAGGGGGAGACTGCTGCAGGGGGGTCTTGACCTAGGGGAAGGCTGGCCTTGGAGGGCAGTGAGCACTTCCTCCTGCCTGGGGCAAAGAAATGGAGCATCTGGGCAGAAAAGGGAGTTGGGAGACAGTAAGAGCCCGTGGGAATTCAGCTGAGAGTGAAGATGGAGAAGGAAGAATCAGAGGTTTGGAAAAGAGGGGAAGATTCAAACAGTTGACCAAGAGAGCAGAGAATGAACGGATATGACTGCCAGCCAGGACCAAGCCCACCCGAGGGTGCTGGTCATACACTGAGGACAGTCACCATAGCTCTGTGTTTTATTCCATCCAAGTTCAGCCGGGTATAGGCAAGTGCAAAGAAGGTGGGGAACTGGATTTTACCAAGGCCTCAGTCTTGCAGGGAGAGGGAGACAGAGAAGGAGATGGGTAAAGGATGGGTTTATCTCATCAGGCAGCAAAGCAAGGTAGTGGCTGCAATGGATGATTCAGGACTCTGAGCTAGATAATCAGAGAAGTGAAGACATGAGGTAGGTGAGAAAGAGAGAAAAGATGGCAGGATGGATGAATTTCCAGCCTCAGTGGGGGAGAAGAATTTTTGCCACCAAGGGTTTAGAGAGCAAGGTAGTGGTCACCAAATGGAGGCTGGAGACAAGATTATGGTGCAGGTGCAGTTACAGATGATGACTGCGGTATCAGTCACTGCTCTCAGCAGCAAGGTCCAGGGCATGGTTACAATAAAGAGGGGGCCTAAGGGAATGGGTCCCTGAGCCACAGGGGATGGGAGGCTCAGGCTGAGCAAAGAACAAGGTCACTGGAGGAGGGGAGATCAAAGACCTGAAAGGCCAGTGTACTGAAAGGGGCATCTGCAAGAACTCAGAGATCACAAGCACCATCCGCTGAGCAGGGCTGGTGCTGTGATAGAGCCCCAGGAGCTTAAGTCCTCAAGGAACAGGTGGCATGGGAGTTGCAGTGAAAAGACATTCTGAGCAGGGAGATGGGGGTCTACCGAGTCACCAGTGTCCTGGGATAAGAGGCACAAATAGAGATACAAGGCTTGCTGTGCTCAGTTCTGACATTTCCCAGTCAACAGTGGGTGAGCTCTGAGCTTGTACAGGAGGCAGAGACGGGGATCCTACCAGGAGCAACCTCTTCACTCCAGCTGGCGTGGGGAGGGCTGGTGGGCTCTTAAGCCCCCTCTTTACTGAAAAGATAACAAAACCAATGTAATGAGCTCAAACCACTCTTCACTTGTGTCTGTGGCTACAGACGACATTCAAATATATGTCAGTGGTCCCAAGGCTGACTGAGCAGGAGAGCAAAAACTTACTCTCACTGCTGGAAACAGCTCGAAATATATGTTTAGTGCCACCTCCATGTATAAAGATATGATGGAGCAACCCATCTCTTTCAGAATTAGCTAGATTGTGTGTGTGTGGACACCAGGGTGGGAAGGGGGTTGGAGGAAGGGGGAGGGGATTGAGTTGGCCAACTCAAGCTGGGGGGCAGATAAAAAGGAGCAGAATCATCTGTTTTTTACACATATCAACAGATAGATCTGAAAAATAGAACTTTGAGCTAAAAATTCAAGTTTTGAAAGGATACGCCCAGCATATCAGCACTCACAGAAAACACACAGCCACGGTATGCAGTCTGTCTATATCCTAAAGTTGCTCATACCCTGCTGAAGATTATCTGTGCATCTAAGTGCAGCCTAATCCTGAGGGAAGGAAAGAAGGAAGGAAGGAAAAATCACAGTAGCTCTGGTTAAACCAGAGCAGGGCCACCGTCCCACCAGAACCCCAAGAAAGCCCAGCGATTCCACCAAGGTAACCCTTAGCTCTCCTGTACAGCTGCTACACAGGACTGGGTATGTAGAAAGCATTTTGGATTAAAACAAACAAACAAACAAACAAACACACACTGTCACTGTCATCAGCTGTGACAGAAAAAAAAGGGGGTTTTCTTGTTTGTTTTGTGGCTTTTACCAAATAAATCAAAGCCACATCTCTACCAATTCTGCTCCTTTGCAGGCAGAAGCTTCGCAGTTTC
>NW_007728585.1:184790-186388 GCF_000696425.1 Galeopterus variegatus
ATAAATCAAAGCCACATCTCTACCAATTCTGCTCCTTTGCAGGCAGAAGCTTCGCAGTTTCATGAATTCTAAGTCAACCTCTCATGCCCAAATTATATCTATTTTACTTGGGATTTTCTGGCCTGTCAAAATGTCAGGTGCTGACGAGAATAATAAACTAGGTCCCGTGGCTGGTGTGAATGAAGTCGTTATCAATTACGAGAAAAGAATTTGTGTTTGAATGTCAATTACGAAGGTGACTTCTAGTCTACCTATAACCTACTGCTCAAAGTGAAAAAATCTAAAATATAAGAATTTAGCAAAAACTTTACAAAAATTACATATTCGTTTTCACACCAGTCTTTATTATGCTGATTTGGGCACAGACCTTAATGCATACAGGGTGTTAATGATCCCAGGAGAGCAGGTGCAAAATGGAGATTCTCTCTCACAAAAAAAACAGATTGTATGAAACTTTTAAATATTTTAAACAGTTTTTAGGTCCTAACAGCATTAGCTGGCTCTAATCTTAAATCTCAAATGATCCCCATATGAAATGTATTAACGACCTCCTAGCAGCACATCACACCCAATTAATATACCAAAGATACCAAAGGAAGGTATTTTTCAAATTCAGCCATAAACAAACTTATAGTGAAGGCAGACGCATGAAATGAATATTTCTGGTTGTTTCTTTCCCAAATAAATATCAATCTGAACTTTTTTTTAAATTTCTTTTTTTATTGAAGCATAATTGTTTACACATATTTTGGGGGTGCAGTGGTGACTACCATCACCTGTGTGTGACATGTGATAATCAAATCAATATTAGGAGCATATTCATTACAAATCATAATTATTCTCTGTGCAATCTAAACTCTTAATCTCTGACTCTTCTCCAAATCCTACTTCAAGCTCTTCCTCTCTCCCCGCCTTCCCTTCCAACTCCTTAGACAAAAGCCTCAGGCTGCATCGCTGTCTGCCAGGGCTCTGTCGTACTGAATTCTAATCCAGGTAAACCGGCCTGGATTGCTAAGAAATCGCGGAATAGTCCCTTTACCCACCTTGGGCCCCAAGTACTAGAGAAAAATAGGAAGAAAAAAAACCCAAAATAACAAAACAAAACATGCAAGAAATACCCCTAAAGACCATAGACGGAGAAACCATCTTTGAGTGAGAATCCTAATCTTTCCCCGTCCATACTGCCTTCTCCTGCTTAATTCATCATCAACCCTCTTAATTACATCACTACATATTTTTTACAATAGCAAATTTATATAAAAACACTGAAGACAGTCTCTGCACTTTTCTGGGTCCCCCTTTTCTGGCTGATTCCAAAGCCTTAACTCTTTAATGTCTTCGTCTCGGTTGCATGGTTGCTACTGTTGAAATAAAAACCCACCAAAGGCAAGAAGCCACTTTCTTGGTTAAATGTGTGAAAGATCTTAAACAGTCAAGGGCGTGTTCTACTAGTATCGCACACAACCCACAGTTAGCATGATCATCCACCAAGGGCTCAGAGTCATATGCCTACAGCCAAAGAGTAACAAGGGCTGGAGACATTTTCTAGTTAGTCACCTGGTGTCGTCTCCCAAACACAAATTGTTGTTTATCATTCA
>NW_007728585.1:186827-194632 GCF_000696425.1 Galeopterus variegatus
GACATTTTCTAGTTAGTCACCTGGTGTCGTCTCCCAAACACAAATTGTTGTTTATCATTCAAGAGGAAACAAAGGATTACTTTCAACTCAGTTTGCAGTCTGAGAATTTGAAAATCCAGAACCAAAGTAAAAAGAAAATCAGCATCGCAGTGGTTAAAAGGTCATGTCAATCCTGGGGGCTTGGGGGGGGTGGTCTCCGTGTAGCTGTGCACCCCCTCTTCACTTTGCCCATCAGCCTGTTTAGGAAGTAAGACAGTCATCATTTGGATGCTTTAAAAAAAGATGCAGGAACTTTTCAATGTGGAGGACATAGTCTCCTGTGTTGAAGCAAGTTGATGAACGAGTCTTGGCGTCCCTGTGACTTTCTCTAGGTGCCCAGAGATTTCGCCTTCTCTGAAGACTGTGTCTTTGCTATGCCCTCAACTTTTCCAGGTTAAGTTCCCAGGAATGATCTCAGGAAATGATCTGCAGAATCCTTCCCTCTGTAAACCAGGGGGCTCTAATGTTACAGAGACAGCTTTGAAGCCCCCTTACGATGACTCCCACTTGATCCCAAGGGTACTGAGTGGCTTTTGGTGTATATTCAGTTTATACTCAGCCACACAGAAAAAAATGAGGACATCTAAGGCACTAGGATTGGGAAAAGAGGACGGATTCTAGCTGAAGGGATGAAAAAAACAAGTAAATGAGATGCAGTAGGTCCTGTCAACTTCATCTCCTAAATACATCTCGAATCCATTGCTATCCCGGCTCTAAGCATGGAGGTCCCATCATCTCTCACCTGGATGACTGCGGTCCACTCCCTGTCCCTTCCAACCATTCAACACACAGCAATTAGAGTGGCTTTTTGGAACTTCAGGAATTTCCATTGCTTAGTCCAAAATCCTTCCTCTGTGTGCAAAGCCCCCCAGGATGTAACTCCTGTCTGCGCTCTCGTCTCCTCCAGTGCCATTTTCCCCTCACTGTATGCACTCCAGCCTTCTCTTTACCCTTCAGATCGTGGCTGAAATATTGCACCCTCAGAGAAGCTTCCCCGCCTCCAGATAAGCCCCATACTGCACCCTGCTATCAAAAAATCCTGTATTTTTTTTTTTTGTGCAAACATCACCACTGTGGCTGTATAATTAATTGGGTAATTTGTTGTTCAATGTCTCCTATCATCCCTGGAATAAAAACTCTACAAAAGCATGACCCCTCAGGTCTATCTCACCTCTGTATTCTCAGGGCCTCGTGAGTGGCACTTTACGGGTAGTAGGAGCCCAATAAGTACTGAATGAATGAATGAATGAATGAATGAATGAATGAATGAATGAACGAACACTGTGCATGGGATCATTTAGGACGAGGAGTTAGGGATGGGTCTAGAGAAAGGCAGCTCTAGCCCCATTCACTTGAGGACATATGGTATTTCTTTCAATGCCTGGTTTATTTCACTTAACATGATTTACTCCAAGCTCATCCATGTTGCTGTAAATGGAAGTATTTCATTCTTTTTTCAGAGTAATATTCCATTGTGTATCTATACCACAATTTCCTTATCCAGTTGTCTGTTGGTGGACATTTAGGTTAGTTCCAACTCTTGGCTTCTATAAACAGAGCTGCAATGAACATGGGAGAGCAGGTGTCCCTTCGACAGGATGACTTCCATTCCTTGGGGGGTACACCCAGCAGTGGGATTGCTTCAGTATGTACTCGCATGAGAACTCTCGCTCAGCTAGAACATTTTGTCACTTTTATCCTGCTCTTGTTTTGCTGTGGTGTTAAAGACAGCAAGGCACAGAGAAAGAGTCCTTCTACACGGTAGCCAGTATGGCAGGGGAAAAAATTCCAGAAGGCAGAGAGGTGGTCAAACCCCTAATACAGCCCAACTGAGAGGGAGCCATTCGAGATATTGAAAATAAACTCAGGGGACCTCAGAATCTCATGGTGTGCACACCAACTGGTCAATCTCAACAGAACATCAATATGTGGATTTCAGTACAACTCTAAGCCACTTTAGTATCGATTACATGGGACTCCTCAAAATAAACCGATCTTCTTATGTTAAAAAAAAAAGTGATTGCACAACTTTTGAATATATTTAAAAACTACTGAATTGGACACTTTAAAAAGGTCAATTTATGGTACATGAATTTTATCTCAATAATAAAATGGCACTTCCTTCCCCCCCCAATCCAAATCATGTTTTAGTGCTTGTTTTAATGATAACAGACATAGTTTACCCATAGAAGTCTATATTCTCATAAGCTTACCTTCCATAATAAGTTCTGGTTCTCAGTACTTGAAAATTAATAAACTGAAGTATATTAGCTAGGCTGAGCCAGAAGTATATTGGAGTCAGAACTAGAAAGAGCTCACGCTAATGCGGTATTAGCCACAACAGTACAGAATAATCAGTCAACATGGCTGCCTTCACTGGAGAAACCTTCTCCATTCTCAGTGACAAAGGCCACAAGCAATAACCTGAAAGCAAAATTCTGCCTGATGATGCATATAATATTTCTTGCCATTGCAGTCAACTTCCAGTACCATTTAAATATCCCATTAGACCCTATGTAGTCTGGGATCTATCATCACTGAATCCTTGATACTGCAAGGACATATATCTTAGGTAAGCTTTGGGTGCAATTGATATGCCTATATAAGGGGCTATTTTGCAGACAGTGGATGAGCGGTGACATTTCCAAAGGAGCGACAGTTCCTCCAGAATGTCTTTGCCCTTTGGGTTAGAGGTCACAACATACCGTTCACTGCCATCGAAGCTGAAAGAATATAGCTAATTTCATCCAAACTCTTTTCTAGAGCTATGTTTGAAAAGTAAAGGAAATGTGGTGCTCAATATTTAATTGCGTTTATGACCACATGGAAATGTGTATGTGTACACATTCATGAATATGGATCAGTAGGTCACACATGCAGATGAATCAGATGTACACATAAGCCAAAACCAACATCTGAGAAGAACCCCACATCTAGATCAGAGATTGGCAAACTTTTGCTGTAAGGGACCTGACAATAAATATTTTGGGCTTTGCAGGCCATATGGTTTCTGTCTAAACTACTCAAGTCTCCTGAAAGGAAGGAGAAAGTTGCCACAGGCAAAATGTAAATGAATGAGCTTGGATGTTCCCAATAAAACTTTATTTATAAAAACAAGCAGTGGGCTGTATTTGGCCTGCGGGCCATAATAATTTTCTTCCTCCTGGTGTATATGACAGAAGCATATACTCCTTAAGAAACAGTTATTTAAACCATTCCAAAGGAATCTTCTAAAGAAACAGAGGCAACCTCATCTTCTTATAAAGTTATGAATCCCTATTTAAGCTTTTGACAATTCCGGGTCCACCATGAAATTTAATTAATTTCATACCATACCACATGACATAATTTCCCAAAGCACAGTAAAATGCAAAAAGCTGTTTTTGCAAGGGGTTCCAGACAGCTGTACGTATAGCATTTGTAGCTGCTTTTTGTCTTCTCTCTTCCTGTCAATACCACATGACATAATTTCCCAAAGCACAGTAAAATGCAAAAAGCTGTTTTTGCAAGTGGTTCCAGACAGCTGTACGTATAGCATTTGTAGCTGCTTTTTGTCTTCTCTCTTCCTGTCAAGCTGTTAGCTGTCACTTCGTTGGTTTCGTCTTTGTGACAGTCTCTATTTTTAATTTGCCATTTCTGATCTGCTCCAGGCCAAGACCAGTATCGAAAGTAGACCTGGCTGTGAAGGACAGTAAGTCTCTCTTATGCATAAACAAATATGAGCATAAGATTTGTCACCTTTATGCAGCTACTGTATGGCCTTTTGAACTATGTTCTAAGTCGTCACTTATTTAACATGCTTGAGATTGTTTGATAAATGACTGACAGGTGAGATGTTGTTCTGTGTGTGTACGTGCACACACACACACACACACACACACACACACACACACACACACACCCATAGTCATTTATTTATTTATGCAATAAATGTTTGTTGAATTCTTATATGCCAGTCACTACTCTAAGTACTTGGAATACTTTAGGGAACAAAAGATTAGAAAACCAAAACACTGGGCCGGCCCGGTGGTGCACTCGGTAGAGTGCAGCGCTTGGGAGCGCGGTGGCACTCCCGCCAAGGGTTCGGATCCCATATAGAGACCTGTCCGCTCACTGGTTGAGCACAGTGCGGGCACGACACTGAGAGTTGCAATCCCGTTGCCAGTCCCAGTACGGGTGTGACACCGAGGGTTGCGATCCCGTTACCAGTCACGAGAAAAGACAAAAAGGAAAAAAAAAAAAGAAAACTGAAACACACACACACAAACAAGCAGAAGCAGCCATCGAGGAGCTTACATTATAGCAACAAAAGATAGTTAAAAAAATCTACAAGTCATCTTTGCCCTGAAGTAAAAATGGATCTAAATCACTAAACACTTAAGACTCTTAACAAAGCTCACTTACACAAGTGTGTGCACACACGTGCACACACTTCCTAAGCTCTTGAGTACTTCTAGGTCACCAGGTTAAACGACGGACAATCTTTAATTGTAAAACTTTAAAATCCCATCTTCCCACCCCCCCACAACACAAAGACACAGAGTTACTTCTCCTCGATAAACCCGAATGCCCACTTGTTCCCATGTTCTCTGTGCATCTCACGTCCTGCCTCCTCTGTCCCCAGGGTGGGCCCCATGGAAGCAGATGTAAGTCACACTTGAGATTGATAAATGACTGACAGGTGAGATGTTGTTCTGTGTGTGTACGTGCACACACACACACACACACACACACACACACCCATAGTCATTTATTTATTTATGCAATAAGTGTTTGTTGAATTCTTATATGCCAGTCACTACTCTAAGTACTTGGAATACTTTAGGGAACAAAAGATTAGAAAACCGAAACACTGGGCCGGCCCGGAGGCGCACTCGGTAGAGTGCGGCGCTTGGGAGTGCGGTGGCACTCCCGCCAAGGGTTCGGATCCCATATAGAGACCTGTCCGCTCACTGGTTGAGCGCGGTGCGGGCGCGACACTGAGGGTTGCGATCCCGTTACCAGTCACGAGAAAAGACAAAAAGGAAAGAAAAAAAAGAAAACTGAAACACACACACACAAACAAGCAGAAGCAGCCATCGAGGAGCTTACATTATAGCAACAAAAGATAGTTAAATAAATCTACAAGTCATCTTTGCCCTGAAGTAAAAATGGATCTAAATCACTAAACACTTAAGACTCTTAACAAAGCTCACTTACACAAGTGTGTACACACACGCGCACACACTTCCTAAGCTCCTGAGTACTTCTAGGTCACCAGGTTAAACGACGGACAATCTTTAATTGTAAAACTTTAAAATCCCATCTTCCCACCCCCCCACAACACAAAGACACAGAGTTACTTCTCCTCGATAAACCCGAATGCCCACTTGTTCCCATGTTCTCTGTGCATCTCACGTCCTGCCTCCTCTGTCCCCAGGGTGGGCCCCATGGAAGCAGATGTAAGTCACAAACCAGCTACAGACAGGAGGCCTAGCAGACGAACCAGATACCTAGTGATCAGCCTGTTCCTGGATCATTTAAAACTGCTTATTCAACTGTTAATGAGGCCATAAATTTCTGTAATCTGGGAGTGAACCCAGAAATCCTAGCCTGGGTTTCAGTTTCATTTAAAATGGACTCATTAGCACAGTGCTGGTCTTTCCAGTTTAATGAAGTTGGATTTGCCGTCCCTGCACAACTGGGAAAAGAAAAGATAAGAACTCAGAGGGTATCAGCAGCCTTCAGATAAGCAAAGCCAAAAACCACAAGTTGGCCTGGAAGGTGAATAGAAAAGACAGGAAAGGACTCACCCCCAAGGATCCTTCTGGGCTCTCCCAAAAACTGGTGCTCACACAGCAGTCATTGCACATACCTCCAGAGAAGCAAATCGTTGCGACAGAGAAAGCCAGTCCATCTGGTCATGATTCCACGTTCATAAAGAAACAGCTGTGACTCGCTGTCCTGCACTGTGTCCCTAAACACTGCACACTCATCTCTTTGGTTTCTTGTGCAGTCTTCCTGGTGGCCTGTCCTTGTCTCTCCTGGGAACAGCGGACAGTGCTTTGTCTAGACAGCATCGTGCAGCATAAAGCCCCAGAGGCACACAGAGTGGGACTGCAATCCCCATGGAGGATTTTTCTCTCCCTGCAGGAAATGGTGCACAGGAAATTCCACTCTGACTCCCTCCCCAGATCTCCGCACTCACAGCCAGACTCCTCTAGATTCTTCCACCTCATCCAGTCCAAAGATGCTGATTCTTCAGGCTAAGAAAACAGCCTCCTGGTTTGTTGTCTCTGACACTACAACATATGTGTCTGTGTGCACGTGTGTGCGCAGGACCCTGGTCAACAGCTAAACTGGATGCAGGAGTCCGGATCGCCAGGCTTGGGGAGGACCGGGTGCCCCATAAAGGGGAAATGGCAATCTGAGATGGGATTTGGATTGAGCGGAATACCAGGGAGGTCAACCAACCCTCCCCCAGGTGGCAAGACCAATCTGTGGTCTTGGTTTCCCCAATTGTGCCTTCACAGTTAGCACAGAAAGGCCAGTCGAGCAGCAGAATCCAGAGACCAGGACAGTCTGCAAGCAAGCAGAACCCAAGCAGGGCAGAGATGCTTCACCGGCTCTGGTCCAACTGCTTTCAGCTATCCCCTGCTTTCTTAAGGATAACTGGAATCACAGGCCTAGTGGAAGAAGCTGGAAACTCTAGATTGAATCCAATTCTTACCCTATTTATGGATATGAGATCTGGGTTCAAATCCCACCTCTGATGCCTCATACACATGTAGACCTGGTCCAGTTATTTACCCTCTTTGCACACTGGTTTCTTCATCTGTAAAAATGGGACAGTGGTCCTACCTACTGTGCAGGGTTGACTCGAAGCTGCCAGGAGAATCATTATGGAAAGTACTTGGCAGAGGTAGACACGCAGCAAATGCTTAAGCAGGGTTATGTTAGTAGAGACCAGACCAACAGACACACACTAGACAACGCACTGCAAACTCGCTCCTCCTTCTGGGCTGTTTCTGTTCCTTCGCCTGCCTGGTATCCACAGTCCTCCCCCAAAGACGATCCTTCTCTCCTGATCCTCGAGGGAGCCCCGGCCTCACCCAGACAGCGAGATTAATCCGGGAAAGGCCGGGGTTACTTTTACAAGCTCCTGCAGGGCCAGTTGCTTTGTCCTTCCGGAGCACCCCAGTGGCTTCTCACCTATGTGTTGTATGAACAGGAACGAATGGTTGGAATTTCACTCTTTGCAGAAGACATCTGCTTGGAGAGCAGTAAAGACCCAGGTGGCACTGTTTTGAAGAAATGCAGGGCAATTACTGTACCATGTATCAGCCAGTCTACAAGGACGGGACAGTGTTAGTTAAGGCTGGGAAAGAACATTTTAATAACATTCCTTGGTATTGGGAATGAGCAAAACACTAAGTTAGCAGGCAGCTATGGGATTGCTTGAAATATGTCAGCGTGGATTTTAACGCCGCTTGTGGAATGCAAGATGCTTAAGGAGGTTACCAACACTTCCTCTGCAAAAGAAAAACAGAAAGGGGCCAGCGCTGACCCTTACACACGCTGCTTCCTGTACCTATGGGCGGCAGGAGGCCACTGAACTTTTCTTTTCTGTTTCCTTCTAATCCCAAATAAATTCCCCGCCCTACTCCTCCCCCATACACAGAGGAGATATTTAAGTTAAGTATCTAGAGAAGTTAAAGGTTAAGGATCTAAGGATAGAAAGTGGGGAATTTCAATCGTGTGTGTGTGTGTGTGTGTGTGTGTGTGTG
>NW_007728585.1:195243-198847 GCF_000696425.1 Galeopterus variegatus
GTGGAATCATACAATATTGGTCCTTTTGTGTCTGGCTTCTTTCACTTGCCATAATGTTTTCAAGGTTCATCCATGTCATGGCATGTGTCAGAATTTCCTTCCTTTTTAAGGCTGGATAATATTCCATTGTATGTACAGACCACATTTTGTTTACCCAGCCATCTGTCGATCGTCACCTGTGTCGTTTCCACCTTTTGGCTGTCGTGAATAGTGCTGCTACTAACACTCGTATACAAGTACCTGCAGGGGCCAATGTCATATGAACTCGGCCACCATGTCTCTTCTGCGTGCTGACTCTTCTCTCTTATTTCCCACCAGACTTCTGATTACTGCTGCCCAGAAACTTTTTTGTACCACCGTGATGGCTTCATGTTGGCACCCTTAGCCTATATTTTGCCCTCATTTGGTTTAGATGGACCCACATTGGAAATACAGAGTCATCTCTAGGAGATGTTCCTGAGCAGTCCACTCCCCCTTCTAAACTGGCCTCTCATCCCTGCCACTAATCATGCCAGCCACTGTGCAGAGCAGAGGCAGTGTGACGAAGTAAAAGCCACACATGCCTTCCCAAAGAACAGGAGAATGACAAGCCCTGAAGAGAAGCCAAGTCACAGTGTTGAAAGCCAGCAAAGCAGCCTGCACGCCATGCTGTCCTGTGCAAAGCATGACACTCATAAGGGACCCTATCACCCTCCCTGAAACCTAGAAGCTATGGCTTCCAGAAGGTGACTAATGTACTGTTAGCAGTGGGGTAGGGGGTAGCTGTGCAGGGACAGAAGGCAGGAGGAAGGGGTGGGGACTGAAACTAACAAGGGGAAGGAAGGTTAGACCAGACAGAGGCTCCCTCAGTAAAGAATTTGCTAAGGAGAAATGCAAATAAAGAAGGAAGTGTTTACTTCTGACATTCAGAGGCTAAAGAAAGAACATATTTCAAACTGCAAATCCGGATTTGGGTAGTGAATACTCATGAATAGTGACGACCCCTGTTCCGACCTGAAATGTTACCCCCACCTATCACCTGACCCTTGGGAGACTGGCGGGAGTTATGTCATTTTTTGTCATCTGCCTGAATGAATCTGTAGCACTTCAAAGGCTTACAGGTACACTCTTCCAACCACTGGTGTGCAAATGTCCGTAGAAGAAGATTCTGCAGCAACTCATTTTCTAACGTGCACTGTAGTCTAAACACAAAACCTCACTTAAAAATCCTGCATTTCCTACATATGTAACAAGTATACACTGTCCCATTTCATGCATTATGTTATTACTATACATTATGTAACAACAGCCTACAATGAAAGTCACACAGTGGATTATCTATCTATCTGTCACCTATTTCCAGTTACTGATCTAAAAGCTCACAGAGAACCAAAGCTCCTTGGGAAATGAGGTCCTTCCTCTGCAGCCACCAATCAAGGGACAGCCTTAGGCTCCCCGGAATACTGTCCCTCAAACAGACAGTGTCACAGAGGTGTCTGCCACAGACAGCACCTTATTTCAGGGTGGATGCAATGTTTTGGCAAATGTAGTTACCTCTAATTTCCTTACCAAATGTCAAATCTGTATTTTCAGTTCAAGTTTTCACATCTTGAGTCAATCAGTCTTTTAGTTTAAGTACAAAGAAAGAGTGTGCAGGGCTGTCATTTTCCTCGAGCCTGGCTTGCAAGATTCTTCTCAGATTCATTTTCTAGGACCCCAGCAACTTGGCTCAGCGTTTCTCAGACACCTCTGGTGTTTATGTGCATCCTCCCAGGGCCTGGGTTTCTTTGTCACTTGCACCAGGACAGAAGCACGTGCTTCAGAGCAGCACACTCTGCTCTGTCACCCCAAAGTGCCCAGGCCCTCTCCGCACTCATATCGTGTCACAAATTCCCAGCACCCCTGAATCCCTCCTGCATTCCTGCTCAGAGGCTTCCCCCTCCTGGATATCGGAGCATTTCAGAATTTAAAAAAAATTTTTTTTTTCTGGTGGCTGGCTGGTATGGGGACCCAAAGCCTTGACCTTGGTGTTACAACACTGTGCTCTAACCTCTGTGCTAACCGGCCAGCCCTCTGGGTTACGGTTTCAAGTCGCCACAGTGTGCATTTTCCAGCCCGGTTCTCTGGAATCTCTAATCCCTCATCTCTCCCATTCCTGGTCCCCACCTCATGGCTAAGCCTGTCTTTTTTAAAAGTTACTTAAATTGAGGTTTCAAGTCGCCACAGTGTGCATTTTCCAGCCCGGTTCTCTGGAATCTCTAATCCCTCATGTCTCCCATTCCTGGTCCCCACCTCATGGCTAAGCCTGTCTTTTTTTAAAGTTACTTAAATTGGGATCATTAATGGAATGAGTGAATAAATCAGACCTCATCTGCCACCCTCGCTCCCTTCCCACCCCCATCTGAGCCAGTCGTCCCTGCTTCTTGTCACAAGTGCTGGCCACCAGCCTGCCACAGGCCTCGCACCAGCCACCTGTCCAAAGCCGTCTGCTGGGCTGCTTTGTGGGGAGCTGGATGCATGTGGCACTGAGCTACTGCTCATCAGCCACCCACCTGAGGGCTCAGACCCCCGTGCAGCTCCCCCACCCATAAAGTCCCTCCTCAGGCCAGCATGGGGGGCCTATGCCCTGAGAGGGGACAGGTCTCAGAGCCTGGGGACCAGAGCACTGAAAACTCAGGCTCCTAATATTAAAATGCTTTTTTGCTCCTCCTGACTGTATACATGTCACACGATTGTTTATTTAAGAACTATTTACTATGATGACATCTAAGGAAACTTCATGGCACACGTGACAGACAGTTGGGGCCCTAGGAAGGGCAGTGGCTGGAGAAGGGAAATGAATGGTGAGGGACTGAATGTGTGTGAGGGACGTGTGGTGGCCTCCAGCCATCCCGCCGCTGGAAAGAAAGAGGGGCAGGGACTGGACCTTTTCCCACCGCACGTGGAGGGTCTGGCTGCTTCTAGACTCTCCACAGGGGTGACTCATTCAGGAGCCTCATCTGTCTGTGGGGTGAGTGTGGCAAGTCATAGCCACAGGCAGGAATGACAGGGCATTGGTGCAAATTGGCTCTGTCCTTCCCATTCCCAGCACCGCAGAGGACTTTGTCCCTCTGACTTGTGGCAGTGACAGGGGTGGGCTGACAGCCCTGAAAAGCAAGTGCTTCCCTGAGGCCTGACAATCCTGCAGATCGAATGCAGCCCAATCCTGAGACCAGTCCCTGAAAAGAAATTGACCCCACTGAGGAACACATCACTAGAAATATTCTCTAGAAACTAGTGGCCACCTTCCATCCTGCCCCCATCAAAAAAAGGGAAAATCACAGAAATAACTAAAGCTTTTCAAACATGCTGCCGCTTTGAGAGCCTGTGAATTCAGCTGGTGTTTTCCAGCAATATCCAGATGCCCTCATTTTAATCCACAATTTAGTGTCTTTTGCACAGAACTACAAAATGACAGAAAATTAGAGAAAATTGCCCTCTAATAGATTATGATATACTTTTTTTTTTTTCCTTTTTGTCTTCTTTTTACTGACCGGTAACAGGATCGCAACCCTCAGTGTCACACCCATACTGGGGACCGGCAACGGGATCGCAACCCTCAGTGTTGCGCCCGCACCGCGCTCAG
>NW_007728585.1:198916-206684 GCF_000696425.1 Galeopterus variegatus
AAAAAAAAAAAAAAATCAACGTTTCTGAGCTCTATAAGGCCACAGAAATTGAAAAGGAAAATGGCCCAGAACCTGTGCTTGGCTGTTCTGGAATAAATCTGACAGCCCAGCCGTTGGAATTTGAGTCTCTGGGCTGAGGACAGAGTAACTGCCTCGGTGGCAAGAAATAAAAGCTATTTCACTGAATTTGTGAGATGCTGAATGAATTTACTACTGTCCAGAAATGCTGTTTCTTTGCTAAGTAACCCTAAACCACCCACCTACTACATCGTATTAATGATATTTCTGTTGGAATATTCTAACGGCTTGTTTTCTTTCTAAACAGAACACCTTTGTGACAATAAAAACGAAGTCAGGAGATCAACTGTCGCTGGTTGATGGCTTTTTGTTTACATTTGAAGAACATCAGTTAGGTTTACTGCAACTGTGCTAAATGTGCTCCTGACTTTTAGGGAAATCACACTGGCTCAAATCTTGTTAGTTACCTCTTATTTCTTAATTTTACTGGGACTTTTGAGTGGGGGGAGAGGTGGTCTGCAGTCCTGCCTACCTCTGCATCAAATCTCGTTTACAATGCCATTGCTATCATTTTTACAAGCTTCTCTATTGTTTTCTGTGCATTTAACAATAAGCAAGAAAGCAGTAACGGCGACAGTGGTCTCCAAGTGGCCCTCAGTGTGGCAGAAGGTAGCAGTCAAGCCCATAACAGCAGTTCTGCTGGGAAAATCTCCATCATGACCTACACCCCCAACACACTCCATCCAACACCTAGGAAGATGTACAAATATTCATTGGATTGAAGTGAAGTTCATATTCCTAGAATCAGAAGGTTGGGTGAAATGGATTCTTAAGTCTGTCTTTATGAACATCTAGGCTGAGGACTAAGTGACATTCGATGGAACAGGCTTGGTTTTAAGCTCACGTCAACCAACGAGCCTTATTGGAGTGAAAATGACAACTTACCCCCCACTAGGCTTTAGGGTCTTACCCCCAAATGGAAATGGCTTCCAATAAAACTCATGATTTTATCACAAGAATGGACCACTACACCACGTACTTAAAAACATAAATGCTTCAGAAAACCTTTACCTATCATGGCTAGATCTTAAAGTGCAGAGTTGTATAAATTTACAGATTAATGTGATGAACCCTTATGATTCTGAATTTTTTTAATGCAATTTCCTTAGCTGGACAATTGGCCCAACCAAACATTTTGTCATTTAGTCAACAGAAGATATAGGAGAATTTCTAGCCTCTTTTCTAATTTTAATATGTATTTTTTAAAAAATTAAACATCTATAATCTGTCAGGTACTGTACTGAGTGACATGCATGCACAGGTAAACAATGAAAAGGTCCCATTCTATTGTATATGGAAACATATATAAATTGTCTAAAGACTGTATACAGTAGGTTGAATTATGGAAAGCTATCATTTTTTTGTAGGTCAAAAGTTAACAGTGGCAATTTCACGTGGTTCGACCTAATGCATGTAAAAAGTGCTGTGGGTACAGATGTGTGTAAGAAGGTGAGCAATGGATATCAAGTTCCTTTAGGAACATGGTATCTTGGACAAGAGGACTCTGTGTTAACAAGGCTGCAAGATGGCAGCAGTCCTGGCCTGAGGGATGGCCATGCCTCATGCCTGGCTCTGTGAGGCTACCTTGGACCTACTGCACATGCTAAAGAAAGAGCAGGGTACCAAGGTAGGAGATGCCTTAAGGAAGGGAGATATGTAAGTAACTGGGACACTAAGCTAAGGAGAAATGATAAAAGAGGAAAAAGAATGAATCCCAACCCAATGCAGTCAGCATCCATTTCATCCTCCACATCTACACAGCCTCTGTTATCTTGCAGTACAGAGAATATCTCTCTGCAAAGATTTCCACAGCCTCTCACAGAGGTATTTTCCAAGACCTTTGTGAATTTTCTGTGAAACGCTATCGCTCCTTGTTAATTCCAGCGAAAGAATTCTCTTTCCCCCCAGCTAGGATACCTCAGAATTCCATTAGAAGAGGAATCTGTCTTGAAGATCAGATGCCCTAATCAATACATCCTAATTTTACTTTTTTCCCAACAGCTCTGTCCACCATCTGGTGTCTATCCCAAGTCTGAAAATGTACATCCTGCTCAGCCTGGACTATACACAACCCATGCCAACTCCACCTCAACCAACCACAGCAGAACCCACACCAACTCCACCACCAAACAACCATGGCAAAACCCACACCAACTCCACCTCCAACCAACCATGGCAGAACCCACACCAACTCCACCTCCAACCAACCATGGCAGAACCCACACCAACTCCACCNAAGATGTACAAATATTCATTGGATTGAAGTGAAGTTCATATTCCTAGAATCAGAAGGTTGGGTGAAATGGATTCTTAAGTCTGTCTTTATGAACATCTAGGCTGAGGACTAAGTGACATTCGATGGAACAGGCTTGGTTTTAAGCTCACGTCAACCAACGAGCCTTATTGGAGTGAAAATGACAACTTACCCCCCACTAGGCTTTAGGGTCTTACCCCCAAATGGAAATGGCTTCCAATAAAACTCATGATTTTATCACAAGAATGGACCACTACACCACGTACTTAAAAACATAAATGCTTCAGAAAACCTTTACCTATCATGGCTAGATCTTAAAGTGCAGAGTTGTATAAATTTACAGATTAATGTGATGAACCCTTATGATTCTGAATTTTTTTAATGCAATTTCCTTAGCTGGACAATTGGCCCAACCAAACATTTTGTCATTTAGTCAACAGAAGATATAGGAGAATTTCTAGCCTCTTTTCTAATTTTAATATGTATTTTTTAAAAAATTAAACATCTATAATCTGTCAGGTACTGTACTGAGTGACATGCATGCACAGGTAAACAATGAAAAGGTCCCATTCTATTGTATATGGAAACATATATAAATTGTCTAAAGACTGTATACAGTAGGTTGAATTATGGAAAGCTATCATTTTTTTGTAGGTCAAAAGTTAACAGTGGCAATTTCACGTGGTTCGACCTAATGCATGTAAAAAGTGCTGTGGGTACAGATGTGTGTAAGAAGGTGAGCAATGGATATCAAGTTCCTTTAGGAACATGGTATCTTGGACAAGAGGACTCTGTGTTAACAAGGCTGCAAGATGGCAGCAGTCCTGGCCTGAGGGATGGCCATGCCTCATGCCTGGCTCTGTGAGGCTACCTTGGACCTACTGCACATGCTAAAGAAAGAGCAGGGTACCAAGGTAGGAGATGCCTTAAGGAAGGGAGATATGTAAGTAACTGGGACACTAAGCTAAGGAGAAATGATAAAAGAGGAAAAAGAATGAATCCCAACCCAATGCAGTCAGCATCCATTTCATCCTCCACATCTACACAGCCTCTGTTATCTTGCAGTACAGAGAATATCTCTCTGCAAAGATTTCCACAGCCTCTCACAGAGGTATTTTCCAAGACCTTTGTGAATTTTCTGTGAAACGCTATCGCTCCTTGTTAATTCCAGCGAAAGAATTCTCTTTCCCCCCAGCTAGGATACCTCAGAATTCCATTAGAAGAGGAATCTGTCTTGAAGATCAGATGCCCTAATCAATACATCCTAATTTTACTTTTTTCCCAACAGCTCTGTCCACCATCTGGTGTCTATCCCAAGTCTGAAAATGTACATCCTGCTCAGCCTGGACTATACACAACCCATGCCAACTCCACCTCAACCAACCACAGCAGAACCCACACCAACTCCACCACCAAACAACCATGGCAAAACCCACACCAACTCCACCACCAACCAACCACAGTGGACCCACACCAACTCCACCCCAACCAACCATGACAAAACCCACACCAACTCCACCTCAACCAACCATGGCAGAACCCACACCAACTCCACCTCCAACCAACCATGGCAGAACCCACACCAACTCCACCTCCAACCAACCATGGCAGAACCCACACCAACTCCACCTCCAACCAACCATGGCAGAACCCACACCAACTCCACCTCCAACCAACCATGGCAGAACCCACACCAACTCCACCTCCAACCAACCATGGCAGAACCCACACCAACTCCACCTCCAACCAACCATGGCAGAACCCACACCAACTCCACCTCCAACCAACCATGGCAGAACCCACACCAACTCCACCTCCAACCAACCATGGCAAACCAACCATGGCAGACACCACACCAACTCCACCTCCAACCAACCAGAACAGAACCCACACCAACTCCACCTCAACCAACCACGGCAGAACCCACACCAACTCCACCTCCAACCAACCACGGCAGAACCCACACCAACTCCACCTCCAACCAACCATGGCAGAACCCACACCAACTCCACCTCCAACCAACCATGGCAGAACCCACACCAACTCCACCCCACCCAACCATGGCTGAACCCACACCAACTCCACTCCAACCAACCACGGCAGAACACACACCAACTCCACCACCAACCAACCACAGTGGGATACACCTCAACCAACCACAGCAGACCCACACCAACTCCACCACCAACAAACCACAGTGGGACCCACACCAACTCCACCCCAACCAACCATGACAGAACACACACCAACTCCACCCCAACCAACCATGACAGAACACACACCAACTCCACCCCAACCAACCACGGTAGAACCCACACCAACTCCACCTCCAACCAACCATGGCAGAACCCACACCAACTCCACCCCAACCAACCATGGCAGAACCCACACCAACTCCACCCCAACCAACCATGGCAGAACTCACACCAACTCCACCTCAACCAACCACGGCAGAACCCAAACCAAATCCACCTCCAACCAACCATGGCAGAACCGACACCAACTCCACCCCAACCAACCATGACAGAACCCACACCAACTCCACCTCCAACCAACCACGGCAGAACCCACACCAACTCGACCCCAACCAACCATGTCAGAACCCACACCAACTCCACTCCAACCAACCACGGCAGAACCCACACCAACTCCACCTCCAACCAACCATGGCAAAACCCACACCAACTCCACCTCCAACCAACCATGGCAAAACCCACACCAACTCCACCACCAACCAACCACAGTGGACCCACACCAACTCCACCCCAACCAACCATGACAAAACCCACACCAACTCCACCTCAACCAACCATGACAGAACACACACCAACTCCACCTCAACCAACCACGGCAGAACCCACACCAACTCCACCTCAACCAACCACGGCAGAACCCACACCAACTCCACCTCAACCAACCACGGCAGAACCCCATTTCCACCTCCAACCAACCACGGCAAGACCCACACCAGTTCCACCTCCAACCAACCATGGCAGAACCCACACCAACTCCACCCCAACCAACCACAGCAAAACCCACACCAAGTCCACCCTAACCAACCACGGCATTACCCACACCAACTCCACCCCAATCAACCATGGCAGAATTCACACCAACTCCACCCCAACCAACCATGGCAGAACCCACACCAACTCCACCTCCAACCAACCACGGCAGAACCCACACCAACTCCACCCCAACCAACCATGGCAGAACCCACACCAACTCCACCTCCAACCAACCACGGCAAGGCCCACACCATTTCCACCTCCAACCAACCATGACAGAACCCACCCCAACTCCACCCCAACCAACCATGACAGAACCCACCCCAACTCCACCCCAACCAACCATGACAGAACCCACCCCAACTCCACCCCAACCAACCAGGGTAGAACCCACACCAACTCCACTCCAACCAACCACGGCAAAACCCACAACAACTCCACCTCAACCAACCACGGCAGAACCCACACCAACTCCACCTCAACCAACCACGGCAGAACCCACACCAACTCCACCTCAACCAACCATGGCAGAACCCACACCAACTCCACTCCAACCAACCATGGCAGAACCCACACCAACTCCACCCCAACCAACCAGGGTAGAACTCACACCAACTCCACCCCAACCAACCATGGCAGAACCCACACCAACTCCACCCCAACCAACCATGGCAGAACCCACACCAACTCCACCCCAACCAACCAGGGTAGAACACACACCAACTCCACCCCAACCAACCATGGCAGAACCCACACCAACTCCACCCCAACCAACCACGGCAGAACCCACACCAACTCCACCTCAACCAACCACGGCAGAACCCACACCAACTCCACTCCAACCAACCATGGCAGAACCCACACCAACTCCACCCCAACCAACCAGGGCAGAACCCACACCAACTCCACCCCAACCAACCAGGGCAGAACCCACACCAACTCCACCCCAACCAACCAGGGCAGAACCCACACCAACTCCACCCCAACCAACCAGGGCAGAACCCACACCAACTCCACCCCAACCAACCAGGGCAGAACCCACACCAACTCCACCCCAACCAACCAGGGCAGAACCCACACCAACTCCACCCCAACCAACCAGGGCAGAACCCACACCAACTCCACCCCAACCAACCAGGGCAGAACCCACACCAACTCCACCCCAACCAACCAGGGCAGAACCCACACCAACTCCACCCCAACCAACCATGGCAGAACCTCCAACTCCACCTCCGACTCTACTGTGTGCTTCCCCTCTTTATTCCACTACAGCTAGATACTCCTTGAGGGCACACAGTAGGAGTTTGGTATATGCTTTTGAGTGACTGGATAAATAATTTGATAGATGGATTAATTTATTAATGACCACATGAACAGGTGATATCTTTGAGAATAGGNCCACACCAACTCCACCCCAACCAACCATGGCAGAACCCACACCAACTCCACCCCAACCAACCATGGCAGAACCTCCAACTCCACCTCCGACTCTACTGTGTGCTTCCCCTCTTTATTCCACTACCGCTAGATACTCCTTGAGGGCACACAGTAGGAGTTTGGTATATGCTTTTGAGTGACTGGATAAATGATTTGATAGATGGATTAATTTATTAATGACCACATGAACAGGTGATATCTTTGAGAATAGGGTTTTTCAGAGCCTTTCTCAACTAAAAAATTGAAGCAGTCTTTTGTGTTGATTGAAGGGCATTGTCCTGAGCAGAGCCTTCCCCAGAAATCCAATCCAACATGCAAATTTATAGTTTAGTAAAATATACTGTGCAGTCTTTCCATCAGGAGACATTTCTCAAAAGGCTGATCTTCTCGATTTTGTTCAATGAATTTCTGGGAACTCTTCCAAACTTGTTCACTATCTGGTTAAAAAGGCACAAGAAATTGTGACCTTTACTACATGAAGCTCTTTTTCCCGTATTTCAGAAACTCGGTGATTGTATCAAGTTTCAGGAACCATAGCCTCTCTCAACCACATTCATAAAATGAATGCAAGAACATCCCTCTTCTGAGAGATTGTTGGGAGGATCAGATGAGATAATACCTGAAAAAGAGCTTGTAAAATTGTAAAGCACAAAATACACGTGTACATGCGTGTATACACACACACACATCTCTACATATATCCCCACATATGCATGCATCCACATATGTAATGAACATTAATAAGTAAGATGCATAGAGAAACCAAGATATTAATAATAAGTAAGATCCATAGAGAAATCAAGATATTAATATATATAAGCTATAAAAAATAAATATTAATACCAATCTGCTTTTAGTCTAGGAACATTCTCAAAGTTGCGTACTGACAGCGCGAAACTTCCTGCCTCATTTGTCTTAAGTCAAAGCCAAGTATCATTATAACTGTCCACATTTTGCAGACATGACAAGTGAGATCAAGAGAAATCAAGTG
>NW_007728585.1:207484-209574 GCF_000696425.1 Galeopterus variegatus
TTTAAAAAAAAAAAAAAAAAAAAGCAAGAAAGTTTTTTAAATGTTTATGATCCTTCATCTTTCTGTCACTCTGGGCATTTCTAATAATTATAAACAACCACCATCCAAACAAAAGAAAACACAATAATCAAATACACCAAGCAAATGGGTAATCCATTGATAACATCAGTTACTAGACACATTCTCTGTTCCTCTGTCTATTATGATACTGACTTCAGAATGTCTCTTCCATCAATCCATGTTAGTATTCAGTTCCTTTAAACACACAAAAAAATTGTGTGTTCATCTGTCCCTGGCAGGACGTGTGTTGAGTGTTCTGTTCCTGGATTGGGGGTGAGATGGGGGAGATGCAATCTAAAGTTACTTTCTTGGTCCCCCTTATGATCCAGTGGTGCCCACATGGGACCTGACAGCTTCCAGGAGTTCAAGGTGAGCTCCAAGACAGCTGTGCTTTGAAAGGGGATCAAACCCATGGCCTGGGCCACCACAGTCAGGGCTTCTGTGCTGGAAGGCTAAGCTAACTGGCATGGTCTGTCCCTTCCAGGTCTCTCTCTTGGAGCTCTGGCCAGTTGTAAATTCAGCAGCATCTCAGATGGGAATACGAAAGCCTGGCTGTCATTTTCTGCTCTCCTAATGCTCTTTACTAGAAAACTGTTCCCTGCTTCAAAGCCTGTTTTCTCAACTGCAATAGCTACAATTCTCTATTGATATTCATCATTTACAAGAGACGATATCATGATTAGGCTACAGTAGAACTGAAAAGATTTTTACTGAGGAGCAAAATTCTTGGTATATTCCAACAGTTAGGTTTGCAATATGAAGCAAGAACAGCTTACAAAGTGGTAAATTTATGGAGCGTGTTCTAACCAACAATAAAAATAGGCATAGGAGACAATGGCAAAAAACAGAGAGGCTTCTTTACGCACACATCTTCGTGAAAACTTTGGAAGTCCAATAGAAAGCAACAGTGAATTTTTGTTGTTGATATAACCAATGAAGGAAAAATATTACGGTTTAAAAAGGTGGTAGAGACATAGTACGTGATCACAGCTACGTGACCAAAAAATGTCAAAACTCTGAAGACAGTAAGATCAGTGTTTGCCAAGGGTGGAGGGAGGGAAAAATGAATAGGGAAAGAACAGAGGGTTTTTAAGATGCATAGAGAAACCAAGATATTAATAATAAGTAAGATCCATAGAGAAATCAAGATATTAATATATATAAGCTATAAAAAATAAATATTAATACCAATCTGCTTTTAGTCTAGGAACATTCTCAAAGTTGCGTACTGACAGCGCGAAACTTCCTGCCTCATTTGTCTTAAGTCAAAGCCAAGTATCATTATAACTGTCCACATTTTGCAGACATGACAAGTGAGATCAAGAGAAATCAAGTGACTTGCCCAGGGTCACCCAAATATAATATCAATATGAGACTTAGGAGCAAATCAGAGAAATTTTGACCCACGAGCTAGAGCTGTTTCTACTAGACTATGCTGCCACCTAACTGACAAGGTTAAAAACACCCATATTTATTACATAAACACTAGCAGAACATTAGCCACTGATGAATCCTTGGTTACCTGATCCTTGCTTATCTTTTTAACAAGGTATACTACCCTTGTTAAAAAGCAAGAAAGTTTTGGGCCGGCCTGGTGGCGCAATGGAGAGTGCGCCGCTTGGGAGCGCGGCGGCACTCCTGCCGAGGGTTCGGATCCCATGTGGAGACCGGTTCCCGCTCACTGGCTGAGCGCGGTGCGGGCGCGACACCGAGGGTTGCGATCCTGTTGCCGGTCCCCGGTACAGGCGCGACACTGAGGGTTGCGATCCTGTTACCGGTCAGTTAAAAAGACAAAAAGGAAGAAAAAAAAAAGAATCTTATTCAGAATTTCTGTGGTATATTGCAAAAATAGCCACAATTCTTTGCAGCACCTTCCATTAAGAAGGGGAGTCTATTTTCCTATGCTTTGAATCTTGACTGCCTTGTGACTCACCTGGGCCAAATTACACTCATAGCCCTTTGCACATATGAAACAATCAGTGCACTGGAGCCTCTCTAACATCATTGGTGGCTTGAGAATGAGCTGTTTT
>NW_007728585.1:210574-212786 GCF_000696425.1 Galeopterus variegatus
AAAAGGTGGTAGAGACATAGTACGTGATCACAGCTACGTGACCAAAAAATGTCAAAACTCTGAAGACAGTAAGATCAGTGTTTGCCAAGGGTGGAGGGAGGGAAAAATGAATAGGGAAAGAACAGAGGGTTTTTAAAGGCAGTGAAACTACTGTGTAAGATACTGTAACGGTGGCCACATGCCATTATCCATCCGTCAAAACCCATAGAACGTACACCACCAAGTGTTCTTATTAACTATGGGCTTCAGTTAATAAGAACATATCAGCATTGGTCCATCAATTGTAACAAATGTACCACACAATGCAAGATGTTAATAACAGGGGACATCGGAGAGGAGACGAGGGGACACATGAGAATTCTCTCGCTCACCTTTTATCTATGAACCTAAACCTGCTAGAAAAAAGAAAAAGACTCTACTAGTTAAAAATACATTTGGAGGGATTTTAAGGAGGTGGCTGCGGATGAGGACTCAGAAGTCCAGGGTTCCAGCTGCCTGCCTCTGCCCTGAGCCCTACTGTGTGGCATGTGCGTGTCACATTACTGCTCAGAGCCTCCAGTCCCTCATTTGGAACAAATAAGAGTAACCATAGATGGTGGACCTCGTAGGGCTGACCATCATAATAGTCACATAAAATAACCCACAAAGCACTTTGTACACAGTAACGTCCTAAATAAATTTAAACTATTTCTAAAGACACAATGTCATTGTTACAAAACATTCTTATAGATTGGGAAGAACAAATATATTTTCTAAAGAAAATGTTGATAGTGGACAAAATTATATCACTGAGTCTCTTTTCATGCACCTGAATCATTCCCAAATCATTCCACGCCTAAGCTACAACAGAAAAATATTAGAAATTCATAAATCTTATCCTCAAACTGCTTCCACTCATATATTCTCAGAGCCACAGGGCTGCCTTTTCATGTACAATCTTTTCTTCTCCAACCCGACTTCAGGAATGGACCAGAGACTCCATAAATCGTGAGTCTCAATATCAATGCTATTTACACAAACATCCCTGGGAAGTGACCTGTTATTCTAACCAGGATTCATTTCCAGTACTCTGTGGACACATGTCCCCAGGAAGGACAGAGACAGTGAAAGATCATACACAAAAGAAGACAAAACTCAAGAGATCACTGAACATTCTGTAATCCAAATATAGGAAACCATGTTATCCGTGTTTTCTTTTGACTAAAAAAAAAAACACTTAGCGTAGTAATTATTTTGCCAAGCACGAAAAATGTAATCATGAAGCCACCTCAACAATCATTTTTACAAATCGCTTTATGACAAGTCGTTTTCACGCTGTCAGGCCTGGCACATGGCCGGTGGCAGGAGAAATCATGAGGAATGCTGAGCAAGAAGTGGCCCAGCAAAATGCCACACTGTCACCCGTGCTTCAGTAGGCTGTTATTTACACCAAATGATGACAGCTGTGAAAAGTCTCCAAGTCGGAGAGGCCAGCAGATGAACGCAAAGGACAGAGGTCCTGGAAGTCCCAGTAAATAAGTGAATTGGCTCTGGACACATTATTATATAGTTTGTGTAATGTTTGTCCAGTTTGCATTTTGTTATTTACACCCTGAGAGTTGTAACTTAAAGGAAAAAAATTACCCAGAGCTATACTGAGTTTCATCTCTTTGAGTCTATTTTCTTCATGGCAGATTAATTACATCAAATTCAAAACCTCATGCATCGAAAAACCTTGCCAATTTGCCCCATCCTACTTAAGGGCCCTTGTAGTCTACACAGCCACCTCTCTGCCAGCCTCCCCATCTCTGTCAGTGGCCTCCAGACTTCCCACAAACCGTGGTCCTTTCTGCAGGATCTCCCAAGTCTGTACCACCCAAAAGCAAAGCTTCATCCTCTCCTCTAATCTCCTGGCACCTCAGAATACATCTTTCCTAGAAACAAATTCCTGTAGACCCAATTTTGTACCATGTCTCTCTCCACCCTCCCCAAATCCCCAAGCTCTTTCTTCCAGTGCATGATCCTTCACAAATCCTAGATGCTTCCCCTAAGTTGAAGATGATTCTTAGCCAGAGGAGGAAGATAGAAACCGTTGATACAAATCCCCAAAAAAACCATGATCAAAACATTCCTGCCTCCTTCCCATTTACAAAAGTCTCTGTTTTTCTAGAAGTAAAATGCGATAGATTTCTCTTTTCTTGCTCAGCCTTGGTTCGGACTTTTGTCGAACAGT
>NW_007728585.1:213393-215918 GCF_000696425.1 Galeopterus variegatus
TTCACAAATCCTAGATGCTTCCCCTAAGTTGAAGATGATTCTTAGCCAGAGGAGGAAGATAGAAACCGTTGATACAAATCCCCAAAAAAACCATGATCAAAACATTCCTGCCTCCTTCCCATTTACAAAAGTCTCTGTTTTTCTAGAGGTAAAATGCGATAGATTTCTCTTTTCTTGCTCAGCCTTGGTTCGGACTTTTGTCGAACAGTCAAAGTTTCCCGTGTCATTGAGGAACTCTTTTCTCTTTACCCTGTTTTGTTAGATCTTGTCTCACTAGCCCTGGTGACCTAATCTGGCCCCGTGAAATCTCAGGGATGACAGACACACGGCAGGCAGGGGAATTAAGTTGGGTACAGTTTGCAGAGTTTTCAGAAACACCTTTCATCCTGAAATTCTAATGCATATACCAGAGTCCTGGCCATCCTTGTGGCTTTCCGATTTGGCCCTAAGACCTTAAGGAGTCACAGCAAAGTCCCTGCTGTGAAGAGCCAGCGTCCAGAAATCAGACCACTCAGTGGTGTAGTAATTCCAGCGCTGGTTCGTCACCTACAGATCAGGAGCCAAGCAGATACCAGGGGGCAAGAGAGGCAGATTGTTTCATCAGAGTGAACATTCCTTAAGGCAAAGAATCTGCTTGGAGAAGCAATGGAGTTGGTTGGCCAAGCCCCTGAGGGATACTCAGGTTGCTTAGCAGAATCCTCCCTTTCCAGAACCTTCCTCTAGTCTTGCTGAGACTAAGAATTCACACCCGTATTTGCCAGCCATTCACTGGATTGCCTTTTCCCCCAACCAATGACAAGAGTGGATATTGAAAAATTAATCTTTTTTTTGTCTTACGGTGCCCTGTCTTTTGTATGTACTTAATAAATATTTATTGATTTGACCAAGAGCTAAATCCTAATATACTTTGGGATTTCCAAGATCTTCTCAGAGTTCTTAGCCTTCGTGAGAGAGGCAATCTAAACTAAAAAGAGAAACAACAGATTCACCTCATCTATGCTTGTCAATGAGGGAGCCTCTAGAGAGAGACCTGGCTCTGGGCTAGCCTGGAAATCAGGTGGAGTGTGACCTGTAATGGTAGAGACATTGGCTCGCTTAAGAGTGTTAGATTCCCATGCATGCCCCATATTTTTCAGGGTCATTGAATATAGAAAGAGAAAACCCAGAGGCCGTTCTACTTTAGCAAAGTTTTCTTGTTTTAGGCCTTCACTTTGATCTGAAAATCTTCCAGTTGCTGGTGAGAAAGGTAACATCCGAGGCCTCTGAGACGTGCTCTATCTCCAGGCACCTCTGTGCATAAACAAGGCCCCAGATCCAGCACCAGGGTCTGGTGGAACTCCAGGCAAGTGACCAGAAGTGGGCAGAGAAGGGCAGTAAAAGAAACCAAATCCCTTTGGCTGCCAAGCCAGAGGCACCCAGGAGCATTGGGCTTTCCATAACGCTCAGGTGCCAGCTACAGCTTTCCAGGTTCCCTCTTCCTCCCCATCCCAAATAAAAGTGCAGGCTCCATTCAGTTGCTCTGAGTTACTTCATACCCCAAGGTGGTATTTAGGTGATTAGTCTGTTCTTTTCAGCAGTGCCCCAAACAAATGGCCTCCCTTCTGGCTCTGGCTTCCAGCTTAGAATAAACAGATCAATCAACCCTCGGGGAAACCAAAACATCCCCATGAAAACCCACAGACAATGAGCTCTCTGGGCCTGGCAGACGGGAAAAATGTAAGGGATATTAGGCCCCGTTAATATTGCTATTTGTTAGTTAGATTTTTAGAATTTCTAGAGCAGGAAGGGATCTTAGCTCAATGTCTTCCTTCCACTGATAGGAATATTAAGCCCTAGCTTTTAAGATCTTTTAATAACACAGAATTGAATACAGTAGGTCCATGGTTAAAGAAGCTTCTAGATTTATTTTCCTCTTATTGAACAGTAAAACACAAAACAACATTGCAGAAAAACAACATGGCAGCAAGATTCCAGCCAGGGAGTACAAAAAATCCAAATGAACCCTGCAAGGTTGAAATCATACATCATGCCGTGTAACAAATCCAATATGTGCTCCTGACTGGAGCATCCATCACTGGCCTCGGGAGCCTCCACCACCACGTGGGACAACCCGGGCACCAGGGCTCTTAAAGGAAACTCACCAGGAAACAAGCAAAACAGAGACCACCTTGTCTCCTGGAAGGTGACAGTAAGGGTCCTGGGCTGGTTTGGGCTTGTCAAAACCCCATGGAAATCACACTTTTATTCATGCCTATGTATTATATCAAATGCATCAATTCTATCAAATCCATGTAGAGAAACAGCCCATCTAAACCAATCGAGGACGCTGCTGGGTGGTTATACGTCTAGATATTTTTAAGCCTGGCGGAGCAGGAACATATAAGTTGGGATAAGAAATAGTTTGAAACCTTTTTTTTTCAAAGCAGTTTCTATCACACAAAAAATAATAAAAGAGGCTGACAGAGGTTCAAGGAAGATTTGGGAATCACTGAGCTGGATTTTCATCCTGGGAAAAGAGGTGAGAG
>NW_007728585.1:216228-217625 GCF_000696425.1 Galeopterus variegatus
CACGTGGGACAACCCGGGCACCAGGGCTCTTAAAGGAAACTCACCAGGAAACAAGCAAAACGGAGACCACCTTGTCTCCTGGAAGGTGACAGTAAGGGTCCTGGGCTGGTTTGGGCTTGTCAAAACCCCATGGAAATCACACTTTTATTCATGTCTATGTATTATATCAAATGCATCAATTCTATCAAATCCATGTAGAGAAACAGCCCATCTAAACCAATCGAGGACGCTGCTGGGTGGTTATACATCTAGATATTTTTAAGCCTGGCGGAGCAGGAACATATAAATTGGGATAAGAAATAGTTTGAAACCTTTTTTTTTCAAAGCAGTTTCTATCACACAAAAAATAATAAAAGAGGCTGACAGTGGTTCAAGGAAGATTTGGGAATCACTGAGCTGGATTTTCATCCTGGGAAAAGAGGTGAGAGGATATTTCTGTTGAGCCAAAGTTAGTAGCATTTGGGGAATAATTTGCCTACGTAAGAAGCAGCCAGGGAACCAATCACACACTAGCAATCACACACTAGCCTGGTGACACGAAGCACACTGCGGTCCAGTCAGGTCACATGTCACTGTGGTCTACAGTGCTGTTCCGAGTACTTGTTTCTATGGATATTCTGTTTACATTCGTGGAATTAATGATATGCATTATAATGGAAATCTATTTTTATCAGGGTAAAGTATATATAAAATTTGCCATTGTAACCATTTTTAAGTGTCCTGTTCAGTGACATTAAGTATATTTACAGTGTTGTGCAGCCTTCACCACCATGTCCAGAACATTTTCATCATCTCAAATTGAAACTCTGTACCCATTAAGTAATAACTAATGGGGATTATAGTCAAATAATCCAGGTACCTAACAGCATTTTACCATTGATTATGTATTATCCTGTAAACTTAAACCTTGCTAGAGAAACAGAGAAGGAAGTAATATTAAAATATAAGACAATTCTTCCCCTTTAAAGAAAGGGTGGTGAGATACAAGGCAACCGACAATTCGAGGGCAACATACAAGTGGGAATTGACACCAGAAGCAAGAGAAAAGGGGTCGAAGCCCAAAAATGATCATCTTGAATACAGCTCATAGCACAGCCAATGGAGAAGAGTGTGAGGCCCCAGAGACCTGAGCCACACGAGTGTTAAACTTTATGGGCTCACTTACCTACATCCATTCATTTGTATTTTAATCAAATACCTATTCAGTGGCTTCCCTGTGCCAGACCCTCACCCTGACTCTAAAGAGTTTGCCATCTAGTTGGGGATTCAGGTAAGTGAACAGGCCACTTTGTGACAAAGATCCAATAGCTGATAAATGTGAGCCTAGGGGCTGATAGAGCTTAAGGACAGGGGTTAACCCAGTCAGGCAAATGCTATTTAGGCTGAGACCTGAATAA
>NW_007728585.1:218485-220149 GCF_000696425.1 Galeopterus variegatus
GACCCTGCAGTAGTGAATGGGTTAAAAATGGTGGTCAGGGGCGTGGTTCTGAGGGCTTTAAGAGAAAAGGAGAGTCTGTCTGTCTCTCACTCTGTTCCCTCTGCTTCCACCATCTTGCAATTTGAGACCCCTGCGTCGCTGTCACCATCACCAGATGGACTTTGGACTTCCCAACCTAAGAAACTATAAGCAATAAATTTTGTTTTCATTATAAATCACCCAGTTTCAAGTATTTTGTTATAAGCAACAGAAATGGACTAATATAGAACATAGAGACAGACTGCACACTTGGGAGGATTGAAAGGAGGTCCACAAACCCAGATTACAGTATGGGAAGGGGTGAAAACAGATCAGGATGGGCCTCAGTCCTATTAAGGACTTTTAACTGTTTCCCCAGGACAAGGGGAATCATTGAAGGTTTAATCAGGAAAATAGTGTCCGTAAAACAGGAATCACACTCCTTTGATGATAAGGCACAGAAATTTAAGAAAGACTGTGGTTTATAATTGTTAAATATCAAACACTAAGATGTTCTTCCAAAGTAATCTCAGGTAATATGAACGCTCTCCTCGGGATCTGTGATGTGGGTATTTGTCTGCAGGGGAGCCTGCTCCATGGTACTGACCTTTTGTCCTGTGGATGGTGTGGCAGTCAAGCTAGTGGTCACCAGTATTTTTGGGTTTCCTTCCCTTCATGGACACATGGAAGACACAGTTTCACAACCACCTGTGCAGTTGGACAGAGCCATGCACCTAGACCTGGCCATGCACAAGCTGTGACCAGCTGCAAATTGTGCCACTTGGGGGCTGATGACCTTTTGAGCCAGCACAAAACTCTTCAGTCCCCCTTTCCCTCTTTAGCACACCCTGAAGTCTCCTGCTGACTCAAGGGTCATAAAATCAAAGCAGCTTGGAGACCTGGACGGCAACTTCCCCAGACAGACCCCTAGACCACAGGGGACTTTGCATCAACAAGTTAAGCCACAACTTAAGCTAGCTTATCCTGACTGATGCAAGTGGGGTGCAATATAAATCCACCTTACCTTGAACTCTGCTCTCTTGTAAGTAGGACTGCCGTGATGTTTGCATTTTTATTACTATTATTACTGAGAAGCAGGTGGTAGGGCGAAAAGATCACTGAGCCACTTGCTGAGAGAACTGGGTTCTAGAACTGACTCTGCAACCCACCAGCCACAGGAAGTTGGGCAAATCACATAATCACCCGCCTACCTTAAGAGCTGGTGCAAAGTTTAAAATAAAAAGGAAAAATGCATGTGAAAATCGTAGGCAACCTATGATCATTTTCCTACAATTGCTAATGATAGTATCCTGGGAGAGAAGGGAAGGAATGAATTAGAATTTTTTAATCTCCCCTAAAAGGCAAAAGACTTCTATATTCATGTAGATTAAAAATCTCATTTTGTTGCTCAAATCATTTCAGGTTTTTTGAAAGCTCATGTGAAAGTTGATTATCACAAGCAGGCTCAGATAATTTCCCCAGAGAGCGAAACAAATTAAAATATAGTTTTTAACTCCGACAAGCTGACACAGGCCATCAGTTGCGTTCTTAGTACAAGTTCTGTGATGTAGCTTAAATCAGAATCTGGGTGTCTAAGCAATATTTACCTGGCAGGAAGGCAGGCGGCAGAAGTAACAGGCTAGGAG
>NW_007728585.1:220707-230292 GCF_000696425.1 Galeopterus variegatus
GAGCGAAACAAATTAAAATATAGTTTTTAACTCCGACAAGCTGACACAGGCCATCAGTTGCGTTCTTAGTACAAGTTCTGTGATGTAGCTTAAATCAGAATCTGGGTGTCTAAGCAATATTTACCTGGCAGGAAGGCAGGCGGCAGAAGTAACAGGCTAGGAGCCTCTGATTCCAGCACCCATCACCTGCAAACAGCATCTCCACGCTGCAGGCAGGGTCTGTGCAGTCAGAGGTTGGGCTCTCCATAGGATGACTAGGTTTCAGCTAGCACCACCCAGGAGACCCTCAAATTGATTGATGCATAACCTCACTCCAGTCCAACCCAGCTGATTCTGAGTTAGGGAAGGCTAGATCCCCCAAAGGGCAGCCTGAAAACTGCAACGGGAGGAGACAATGATATATGGGTGACCAGGCTGAGCTTTATTAAGCACACTAACTACACATTCATTGTTGTGAGATCTACCCTCCAGATCCTGTGTGGCCCACCTGCCCACCATGCAGAGATGTTGGCCACTGCTCACAGGTCATGTACACCCTTGCTGAGTCAAGGACAGGACTTAAGAAGCGGGCCAACTAAAACAAAAATCAGGCAGTGACAATGACTCCCAACTAGAGAGAAGCAAGTCCAGCTAGCTTCTCTCCCCTGCTTTTACTTTTCAAGAACCTCTGAGTTTTCTCCTTCCTCAGCTTCATGCTGATATTTAGTCATCATCTCAACAGAAATTCCTGAGGTGCAGATGAGACTAGAGAGAAAACGAGGCGTAATAAGGAAATCACAGACTTTAGCGTCAACCTAAGTTTCAGTTCCTGCTCTGACATGTGAGAGCTCCATGCAACACCAGGAAAGTGCTTCGTAAATTTCAAGTGCTGATGGGAAAATTCATGGTTCATTTGCAACAGCTCTGCAGGCCACCTTTGCACAGAGCTTGCCCACCGTGGCTTCCCAAGCTTCACAGCAGCTCTTGCAGATACCTCCTTCCCGTGGGCTCTCTCACTGTCACCCTGGGTTGCTGCTGCTACCTGCACACGCCACAGAAGCAGCCTACCCTGCACACGTCACCATCCTACCAGAGAGAGAGAAGCCTTGGAGTGCAAAAGAAGCCAACATCTGAATTACCTTCCACAACAGATCCCTCCCCTATTTTCACCACTAAGAGTAAATTTAAGGTCTGCTTTATTCAGAGTAGGGCACTGAAAACATTACACCATTTCCTAACTATGTGACCTTGAACAAGTTCCCTAGACCCTGAGTGTCTCAATTCCCCTAGATTATTGTTATGAGGTTTAAGTGAGCTAATGTATGTAAAGTGCTTACAAGTACACCATACATGTTATTACTGGCATTGTTATTAGTATAAGAGTACTTCAGGTTAGTGGATAAAAGAGTACAAAATCCTTCCACCCTTCAATGATGTCAGTTAGAAAGCTTATGAATCCAAACATTCACCCATTCAAATACAAAATAATTTTACAACTCGTACTTAAGACCCACGTTGTCTGTCTTTGCATAAAGAATGTCTATACTAATCAGAGTTCTCCAGAGAAACGGAATAGGAGATAGAGATAGACAGATAGATATGGAATTGGCTTATGGGATTACAGAGGCTGACAAGTCCCAAGATTTGCAGTTGGCAACTTGGAGACACAAGACAGCCAATGGTGTAGTTCCAATCCAAGTCCAAAGGTCTAAAGATCAGGAGAGCCAACCACGCACCTCCAGTATGAAAGCCAGCAGCCTTGAAACCCAGGAAGAGCTGGTGTTTTAGTTTGAGTCCAAAAGTTGGAAAAAATCCAGATGTCCTAGACCAAGCAGTCAGGCAGGGGAATTCCCTCTTACCCACAGGGCAGTCAGNGAGCGAAACAAATTAAAATATAGTTTTTAACTCCGACAAGCTGACACAGGCCATCAGTTGCATTCTTAGTACAAGTTCTGTGATGTAGCTTAAATCAGAATCTGGGTGTCTAAGCAATATTTACCTGGCAGGAAGGCAGGCGGCAGAAGCAACAGGCTAGGAGCCTCTGATTCCAGCACCCATCACCTGCAAACAGCATCTCCACGCTGCAGGCAGGGTCTGTGCAGTCAGAGGCTGGGCTCTCCATAGGATGACTAGGTTTCAGCTAGCACCACCCAGGAGACCCTCAAATTGACTGATGCATAACCTCACTCCAGTCCAGCCCAGCTGATTCTGAGTTAGGGAAGGCTAGTTCCCCTAAAGGGCAGCCTGAAAACTGCAACGGGAGGAGACAATGATATATGGGTGACCAGGCTGAGCTTTATTAAGCACACTAACTACACATTCATTGTTGTGAGATCTACCCTCCAGATCCTGTGTGGCCCACCTGCCCACCATGCAGAGATGTTGGCCACTGCTCACAGGTCATGTATACCCTTGCTGAGTCAAGGACAGGACTTAAGAAGCGGGCCAACTAAAACAAAAATCAGGCAGTGACAATGAGTCCCAACTAGAGAGAAGCGAGTCCAGCTAGCTTCTCTCCCCTGCTTTTACTTTTCAAGAACCTCTGAGTTTTCTCCTTCCTCAGCTTCATGCTGATATTTAGTCATCATCTCAACAGAAATTCCTGAGGTGCAGATAAGACTAGAGAGAAAACGAGGCGTAATAAGGAAATCACAGACTTTAGCATCAAGGTAAGTTTCAGTTCCTGCTCTGACATGTGAGAGCTCCGTGCAACACCAGGAGAGTGCTTCGTAAATTTCAAGTGCTGATGGGAAAATTCATGGTTCATTTGCAACAGCTCTGCAGGCCACCTTTGCACAGAGCTTGCCCAGAGTGGCTTCCCAAGCTTCACAGCAGCTCCTGCAGATACCTCCTTCCCGTGGGCTCTCTCACTGTCACCCTGGGTTGCTGCTGCTACCTGCACACGCCACAGAAACAGCCTACCCTGCACACGTCACCATCCTACCAGAGAGAGAGAAGCCTTGGAGTGCAAAAGAAGCCAACATCTGAATTACCTTCCACAACAGATCCCTCCCCTATTTTCATCACTAACAGTAGATGCAAGATCCGCTTTATTCAGAGTAGGGCACTGAAAACATTACATCATTTCCTAACTATGTGACCTTGAACAAGTTCCCTAGACCCTGAGTGTCTCAATTCCCTTAGATTATTGTTATGAGGCTTAAGTGAGCTAATGTATGTAAAGTGCTTACAAGTACACCATACACGTTATTCTTGGCATTGTTATTAGTATAAGAGTACTTCAGGTTAGTGGATAAAAGAGTACAAAATCCTTCCACCCTTCAATGATGTCCGTTAGAAAGCTTATGTCTTTTGTCTTTTTTCCGTGTCCGGCAACGGATCGCAACCCTCAGTGTCACGCCCGTACCGGACCGGGGACGGCAACGGGATCGCAAGCCTCGGTGTTGCTCCCGCGCCTCGCTCAGCCAGTGAGCGGGCACCGGTCTGTATATGATATCCGAACCCTCGGACGGGAGCGCCGCCGCGCTCCCCAAGCGGCGCACTATCCAGTGCGCCACCGGGCCGGCAGAAAGCTTATGAATCCAAACATTCACCCATTCAAATACAAAATAATTTTACAACTCGTACTTAAGACCCATGTTGTCTGTCTTTGCATAAAGAATGTCTATACTAATCAGAGTTCTCCAGAGAAATGGAATAGGAGATAGAGATAGACAGATATATTTGGAATTGGCTTATGGGATTACAGAGGCTGACAATTCCCAAGATTTGCAGTTGGCAAGTTGGAGACGCAAGACAGCCAATGGTGTAGTTCCAATCCAAGTCCAAAGGTCTAAAAATCAGGAGAGCCAACCATGTACCTCCAGTATGAAAGCCAGCAGCCTTGAAACCCAGGAAGAGCTGGTGTTTTAGTTTGAGTCCAAAAGTTGGAAAAAATCCAGATGTCCTAGACCAAGCAGTCAGGCAGGGGAATTCCCTCTTACCCACAGGGCAGTCAGCCTTTCTGTTCTATTCAGGCCTGCGACTGACCAGATGAGGCCCACCTACATCAGAGAGGGTAATCTGCTCACAGATACACCCAGAACAGTGCTTGACCAACCATCTGGGCATCCTCTGGCCCAGTCAAGTTGACTGATACAATGAACCATCACGGTTTGCCTTCCTGATGCACGTTAACCCCTCTGTCCCTCAGTTGTGCTCGCCACCCATCACACACCACTCCAGATCATCACGCACAGGTGCTAGAATGTCCCAATAGTCTGTCAAAGGTGAGGACCATGTCCTCAGGGAAATGGCTCTCAGGCGTCTGTGCTAGAAATAGTCATCCCTCTTTGGGCAACTGGTTTGTTTTAATCTTAGGGGACCTAAAATGTGTCACCGATCCCTTTACTGACTTTCACTATCTATTGAGAAGCTCATGACCAAATCTGTGGGCCACTTCTAGCCAGAGCTTCTGGCCTCATGGGATTATATTCCACATGCCGATCTTACCTGAGAATTGAACCTATTATTCCAATCGTCATCTTCCCTTAACATTCATTTCCCCACGTCATCCTTCTTTCTTGTTCTTTCATGTATTTGAAAAAGTCATCTCAAGTTTATTTTTGAATGAGACCGGTACACATGTAAACGAGACATATGAATACATGTATGCATGCACACATACCCACATAGGTTATTTAGCCTTCCTCTCTCCACTATCTAGGAACTTGCCAGTTTCCCCAAAACTGCTATGGAATTGAATTGGGTGGATCTGCATTTCGATAGTCTATTAAAATGCCCACACTTGCCATGTCAAAAATGTCCCACCTGTCACCCAACTGCATTTCAAAGACAAGCTACACAGCCTTCTCCCCCATTTCCAAATTCCAGGAACACGGTGATGAGTGTTTCTCTGTAACTTCCTCACAGTCTGTGTCCCTCCCCTTACAGGAGGCTGATTTTAACTGACTCAGAAAAATCCCCATTGAATGGGCTTGTAGGTGGACTCTGAATAACAGATATGAGTCAAATGGACAGTTTTGAAGTAGAAAATGGCTTCAAGAGTTAACAATTGACATTCAAATTAGACTGAAAGATGAACCCGATAAACATTCCTGGAAGAAGATCATAGTTCTGAGGAAGGCAGATGGAAATGGCTTTTAGGAGAGAAAGGGGTGATTCCACTAATTGTCTTTGAAATGTTTTCACTAAAAAAAGAAAAAAAATCCATGTATTGATCTGGCCACCACATCTTGGGCACAAGTGGTGACGGTCAGCTTTGAACCCCATATATCCATAACAAATAAAATAATAAATGAATGAATAAATAAAAATCCAAAGCAGATATGGCAAAAAGCTAGCATTTATTAAATGTAGGTGGTGGGTGTGTTTGTTATATTATTCTCTATGCATTTCTGTATATCTGAAATATTTTTAATTTGATAAACATATTTTTTTATGAAATGCTGCCAATCTCTTCAACGACAACCGTACCCAGAAAAAGTGCATTACCTCATCTGACAAACTAATGTAGATAAAGAATCTTCAGAGTGCCGCCAAAAGTTAATTGACACTAATTTGAATAGTTACCAGGGTTACAGAGAATAATAATACCCTGCACAGAGTTTTAAGAGTTTTTAAAAATGTCTTTATATAACATTTGATCTTGCATTGTTCTTGAAAGACCCTTACGAAAGAGGTAGGTGAAGACAGGGTCATATCTGGGATTATTTCGGATAATTTCACAATTCATTCATTCTATCAAGTCATAAAAAGTCATTATGTACCAATCAGGTAAAATGGGCCAGGTGCTCCCAGGGGTGCTATCCTGAGCAGGCACACTCCCTGGCCTTAAAGAGCTCTCCATCAGATGTAGATAACACAACAAATAAGGAATAAATACAACACAAGGCAGAATATGCTACAAGCAGTAAGAGAGAGTTGAACGAATATCTACCTGCAGAGAGAAGACATATCCAGTTTGACAAATTATGGCATTTGAATAACATGTAAGGCTTGCAGATGTATAGATGGAGGGGGAAAAAATGTACCATATAAATAAAAGGCCTCGGAAGCCAAGCCATGGAGTTTAGATTTTATTTAGAAGGCAATTTTCTTTTCTCTAAAATGGGTACATTTTAGAGTACAGACACACATCTATAAGTATCTATAATGCTTTAACATTTTTAAACAACTTTGTTGAGATATATTTCACATACTATACAATTCACCAAATTAAAGTCCAGTTCTATGCTTTTTTTTATATATTTACAGGGTTGTGCAACTGTATCAATTTTAGGACATTTTCACCCTTCCCTAAAAGAAACTTCATACCCATTCATTGTCAATTCCCACCACTGCCTGTGGCAACCACTATCTACTTATATCTCCATAGACTTGCCTATTCTAGACATTTCACATAAATGAAGCCATACAGCGTATGGTCTTTTGTGTCTGGCTTCTTTCACTTACCATAACATTTTATGAATGAACCATGCTTCATTCCCTTTTATTTCCAAATAATATTCCATTGTATGGGTAATACCAAATTTTGTTTACCCGTTCATCAATTGATAGACTTTTGGGTGGTTTCCACTATTATGAATCATGCTGCTATAAATGTTTGTGAACGAGTTTTTGTGTGCACACACGTTTTCATTTCTCTTGGGTATGTACCAAGGTGTAGAAAGTCCAGGTCATATGATAACTCTATGTTTAACTTTTTGAGCAAGTGCCAAGCTGTTTTCCACAGTGGCTGTCCTGTTTCACATTCAGTTTTCCTACATGCCCACCAAGACTTCAGATTATGTCTTTTTTATTCCAGCCATCGTAGTATGTATTATGAGTTGTATCTCGTTGTAGTTTTGATTTATATTTCCCTGGTGGCTAATGGTGTTGGGAATCCTTTCATGTATCTATCAGTCATTTATATCTCTTCTTTGGAGAAATATCTATTCAAATCTTTTACTCATTTTTAATTGGGTTGTCTTCTGATCATCGAGTTGCAAGAGTTCTTTATATATTATAGACACAGGTTTTTGGTCAAATATACAATTCACAAAAATTTTCTCCCATTCTATGCATTGTTTTTTTCACTCTCTTTGTAGCAAAAAAAGCTCTCAATGTTGAGATAGTCCAATTTATCTATTTTTTTCTTCGGTCCCTTGTATGTTGGATTTTCCTACATATTTCATCAGCATACTCTTGCATTTTCTCCTCACATGACAACAATTTTCTAACATTGGTTTATGAGGAATAGAAACATAATTCAGTCCTTTCTCTAGCATGGTGGTGATTTCTTAATTGATAGTTTAAAAATGTGTCCACGTCTAGTTTCTGGCTCTGTATGTTTCTTCTCTACTATGTTCACACTTCTAGTCCTGGACACCACACAATACATGCATATTGTGACGTGACCTTGGGGCCTGGTGAGTTGGCACCATGGGCAGAAGGGAAGCATTTCTGCACTGGGACCCCAGCAATAATTTAACTAAACACAGAAGTGACTGAAAACCACGTCAATATAACCCACAAAACAGAGATGACATATATCCCCAGCTCAACTTCTGCTTAACAGGATGTCAGAAGTGTTCACAGCTGCTCCAACACCACCTCACGGGAAGGGTGGTGAGAGGCAGGGAAGGTGGGTTACAAAACAGACTGCAATCAAACAGCTCGCCTTTAAAACTCGCAGAAAAACGTACGGCCATATGAACACAGCAAGTGCTCTACATATCTTGGAAGTAGTCTGTGCAAGCAAGAGGCCCTGCAGCTTAAATTTCATCAGTTGAAGAGTAAACCACTCTGGGCACATTTTAAGAAAGTGGGCTAAGGAGAGAAGAGCAGGGAGATGTCTGCATTTAAGGAACAGAAAAAATAAATAAAATCAACAAAAAAGAAAGAGGCGGGTAGCATAAAAACTGGAAAGCACCACTGCCCAGAATAACAACAGCAGTTCATATTTACTGAGTAATTTCCTTGTGCAGTTTCAAGTACATTACATTGCATCACTTGGTATAAGGCTCATCATAACCCTATGAGAGAAAGCCAAAGAAGAAAAAACTTGTACAGAATAAAAATATAGTGACTATTTCTGTTTAAAAAAGAAAAAAAAGAATTGAAAAACAATTAGGGCTCACAAAATAACTTCAGAATCTGTGATGAGGTTTGGTAACCAGAAGGTTGTGGCCCCATTTGATAGGGCAGTTTTAGGGCAGTGTATGGAACTTACAACTAATTGCTAAAGATGAAGGAGTGAGCCAGTCATCAGGCAGGGGACATATGATTTTTATTTAGCCTCAGGCTCATCTGCAAACTGATGAAGAATCAGATAAAGCAAATTCCTGGAGAAAGCCGGAGGGAAAAGGATATCCAAAATCAAAGAGGGGAAAGCATACGTCTTCCTCAGCGTCCATGAAGGCAAACATGAGGGTTCACCAGCAGAATCTAAAATGATCCCAACTCTATTTTGTATCACTGGTCAGACATAGTTTCCTGAATAAAAACATCCTCCTGAGTCCCCAGTCACCAGAAACTTTTGCCAGATTATGGAGCCTTTTTCTGGTCTTGGTTAGCAACTGGGTTGATCAGAGAGGAGAGGGGGTGTACTTGGGTATCTGTGGGTCTCCACGTTTAGTACCAGCTCCAGAGGGAATCTATCAAAACTGAGCTCTCTGCTGCCACAAAAGAACGAGACTGAAATCCACCCAAAATCCCACCAGACTTAGTTGTTTAGTGCTTTTCCTTTCTCCAAAAGTGCAAAATGGGCCCCCTGAGTATGTGGCTGGTTTATACTGCTGGACCTGGAATGCTTTTTTATTTTTCTTGAGTGTAAGGTGATCTGCTCCTCTGTGAGCTATCCCCTGGGATCCTCATTTGAAGGAGGGACGAGTGTGGAGTTGGAAAACTTTCCAACAGAGCCATTAACATGAGAGGCATCACATTTGCAGCACGGAGTCTGCACCTGTGTGAGGGTCTTCATAGCATCTTTGTGTGGTGTCCCCAGCTAAACAGGATGTCATCTCATGGTGCAAGAGCCAGTGATAATTCTGCACACCTCAGGACCTGCTGAAGGGGACAGACGGGTCCAGCGGGCAGTGCCTGTTCTAAAAGAGAAGTTTCGTCTAGTTTTGGTTTGGGGAGGATTCCAGGTTTTCTTCCCAGCACCTTTAGTTAATAAGAAACCACTACTATTAGATATTCTTCAGGTGTACAAGCAGTGATTAGGCAGATACAAATAATTAACAAATCCAAATTAATTCTGCTAAGATTGTGTAAATAAATCATGTAAGTTGAGGGACTGAGTTCAGTGTCAGGACTGGAAAGGATCTTCCAGAACATTTAGTCCAACGATTTCTTTTTATAGTCAAGGGAATTCAGGTCTAGCAAAGTAAGGAAAATTTGCTTAAGGTCACTGAACACGATAGAAAGAGAACTGAGAACAGAACCCAGGTCTTCTAGTTTATTCTGGGGTTTTTTCGATTTCTTTTTATAGTCAAGGGAATTCAGGTCTAGCAAAGTAAGGAAAATTTGCTTAAGGTTACTGAACACAATAGAAAGAGAACTGAGAACAGAACCCAGGTCTTCTAGTTTATTCTGGGGGGTTTTTTTTGTTTTTTTTTTTTCCTTTTTGTCTTTTTTCGTGTCTGGCAACGGATCGCAACC
>NW_007728585.1:231493-235756 GCF_000696425.1 Galeopterus variegatus
GACAGAACAACCTGGGACCCCAGCCCATGCTCAAATCTCTACTGGGTCCAATCCCCAGAGAACCAGATAGTACATCCACTTTACTGCACTGCCTGGCTGGTCATTTATATAAACACACAACCGAAGAGAATCCAGGAACAACTCCAAAGGAGAAAGCCCTGCTTTTGTCTGACAAAGCTGCTGTGACCCCAAAGGAATGCACAATAGGAAATGAAAGTTGGACAGAAAATCAATTCCAACAGGAAACAGGATGATCCCTGCTCAAGCTCAGTTCCAAGATATATTGCTGTCATAACCCAGAGCAGCACATTCAGAGAGCCTGGCCTCAACTCTTGCACACGGAAGGAAGGGAGAGAAGGGACCAGGCCAGAGAAACCACAATCGAGGGGCCATCTGACAGCCATTACAGTCACTGTCTTTTCAATGACATTCGACTTCATCTGTGCCTCTACCAAAGAAAAAATGATGGTTGTATTTCAAGAGGAACTTGAACTAGAGGCAGAAAAGACCTTTTCAAATGTGGGAGCTATATCTGGAATCTTAATAAAAGGAACTTGCATTGAGCAAATCAATAGATCATAATCCCCCACAAGAACAAACTGGTATCTTTGAAGGTTCCACTCAACAAATAGTTACTGAGTTCCTGTTATGTCAAGCCCTGGACAAAGTACTAGAAATAGATAAGTAAGATACGCTTGCTTCTCAAGCCATACTAGAATTTCAGCTGGTCAGCAGGACACTGTACTTTCACCAAAACTACTAGAAGTCTCTGGAAGGCTTCACAGAAGTATGTTTTGCAATATCTGATATCCTCCAACTTCCCTATTGGGACGGTCAGAGCCCATTCAAGAGACCCAAGTAGGTGTCCCAAGACCCAACCCTCTCTATCTCAGTCTCTCTTCCCACACTGCTTAATCTCTGACTCAATTTGCCAGCCCATTAAAATGGGTAGAAGGCAGACCCTTGTCACAAGAGTTAACTAAAGCACAAAGAGTATAAAAAAAATAAAAAATAAAGATTTTTGCAAAGTTTAAGTGCTGACTATGTCTTATTTAATAAAAGACAACAGCCGGGTAAGTTGCTCAAAATGGTGGATAATGCTGAATTTATTTACTCTCAACTGGATTTTCTTTCCCAGGAGGTAGAGTGAGATGGTGGGAAAAATTCTGCATGTGGACCCAGAAGACACAATCTCCAGGTCCGGCTCTAACTAATGTTAGCAGGGCAGACTTGGACACACCACTCTGCTTCTCTGTGCCTCAGTTTCCCCATATAAGTTAGGGATACCTGCTCGATTCCTTCTCAGGACTTTTAAGAATTGAAAGAAGTTACTTATGCAAAAAGTGTCTTAAAAATTCTAAAATGTGTTGCAAATATGCATTTTTATTACAACCTTCATAATAATTTTTCTTACATAATACATAAGTTAACTTGCTTTCCTATGAAAGCACCATCTGATGACGGAAGGTCAGCTGGATAAGGAAAAGCCAACATGGGATCAGAATTTGTCCTCTTCTAACCCATAAAGCAAGTGATCCAAACTCAAAAAAAAAAAAAAAAAAAAAAAAAAATCCAGAAATGACTATACATGCAAAGTGGAAGCGTTTGGTCAGACCTGTTGGAGAAAGGATTTTTATTTTCTGCGCTAGACGCTGGAGGCAGAGGAGGCTGCGGCTGATGCAATAATATGGAAAAGAAGAAAACAGCCCAACTGTTCGAACCGAGCTCTGGGAACGAGGGGTAAGCTGAAAAGCAGGAGGAGGCCGGGAGCTGGGTTAGAAACACAAGCAGGTTTAGCAATCAATCCAAAATCACAGTTGTGAAAACCACATAAAATGCCATCTGGCCTCCTGGATCCTGTGCAACACGAAGCAGAGGCAGCCTTCCAATACACATGTTCTCATTTCTCTGAGAACAGCTCTTCTCATTAGCCAGTCAGCTGTGATGAGAGCTACCCGGACCCCAGTCCAGCTTCCCCTCTTGCCAGAATCGTTCTGAACGCTGGTGAAACAGCTCACGGATCACGGAGAAGGCTGGTCATCCCTAGATGCTTTCTGGATTCTGAAAACTCGCCGGTGACATGAGGGGTCTCTTCTGCTTTCCAAAGATGGCTATAACCATTTCTGTCTTCCTCTTGCCTATAAGTACAGCTGACAATATTCTGGAAACTAATTTGTGTGTGTGTGTGTGATACCAACATGAAATTTACCAATGCAACCATTCCTAGGTATACAATTCAAGGGCAGGAAGTACATTCACACTGTTTTGCAACTATCACCTCTATCTATACCAACTATACCTACCAACTATCACTATTCGTAGCCAGAACATTTTCATCTTCCCAAACTGAAACTCTGTACCCATTAGACAGTAGCTCCCACTCTCCCTGCCTCCAGCCACTGGTGACCTCTATTCCACTTTCTTTATGAATTTGCCTATCGCATAGATGGAATCATACATTTGTCCTTTTGTGTCTAGCTCATGTCACTTAGCATCGTGTCTTCAGGTTCATGCTACAGGCTGTACCATATATCGGAATTTCATTCCTTTTTAATACTAAGTAATATTCTGTTGTATGTAGAGACCACATTTTGTTTATCTATTCACTTGTCAATGGACTCTAAAAACTCATTTTTGCGTAGTACAAGTTTACTCGTGTGAATGAACATAAAATTCGCCTATTGGTTGGGACACTGGGCATCAGTCAGGCTTCCAGATTCACGAGAACACAGGCAATCTGCCACAGGGTGTCACACCTTTCAGCCACTAGACTGTAGGATTGTGGAAGGCAGGAACCACATCCTCATATGACATTGCTCCCATGCCCAGCATCCAACACAGTGTCCAGAATGCCTGACAAATGTTTGATAAAGGAATAAATAAACCTCGAGAACACCTTTTTTCCTTAAAATTGTTTCCTAGAAAAATCACAGCTGCTCAGAGCCTATTTCTTCCTAAGGAAGGCTCACTTTTTTTTTTTCAGTCATGAATCTAACTTTTGAATGCCAAATTTATTTAATCAGCCAACCAAAGAGACAGTTTGGGGTAGGAAGTAGACAGATTAATGCACATGGAGTTAAGAGATAAGGATTCAGATCCTGTGTCTGCCTCTCATCTGCCGTGTGACCTTAGTTAAGTCACTTGACCTCTCTGAATTTCAGTTTCATCATCTATAAAATGGAAATAGCAGCTGACCTCACAGAGTTATTTTGAGAATCAAAATAAAACCCCCAAACATGAAAATGTATAAAACAGGCTTCACACATTTAAGTTTGTATAGTTTCGTTGTAGTAGAGTCAGCACACAAATACAAACAGAAGGCGCATATTGCTCTTGAGTGTGCTACCTAACAAGTCAAGGCATAAATGAAACCACTGCAGGGTACTTGCAAGTGATCAGTGGAATAATTATAAAATTACATAGTACTGAGGTGAGGCCATAAAAAGAATTTTTAAAGAGCTGAGTTTCCATCGAGTGCTTCAAGGACACGACAAGCCGAGTGTGAACCAACAGGAGACAGAGGAAATGGAATTCTAGCAAGTGGCAAAGAGTTTAATAAAGAAGAGGAAGTGAAAGCCCAGTGCTGAGCAGGGAAAGTAAGGCTGACTTTGCAAAGCACAGATTTTTTGTTCCTGATTTTAAATTCTGGGCATCCCATTGAGCCTGAAAGCAGAGGATCCCAAGTCTAAATACAACAGGGGGGCCGGCCCGGTGGCGCACTGGAGAGTGCGCCACTTGGGAGTGTGGCGGCGCTCCCGCCGAGGGTTCGGATCCCATGTGGAGACCGGTTCCCGCTCACTGGCTGAGCGCGGTGCGGGCGCAACACCGAGGGTTGCGATCCCGTTGCCGGTGCCCAGTACAGGCGCGACACTGAGGGTTGCGATCCCATTGCCGGTCAGTAAAAAAGACAAAAAGGAAAAATAAATAAATAAATAAATAAATAAATAAATAAATAAATAAATAAATAAATAAATAAATAGATAAATACAACAGGGAAGGTCCTTCGGTCAGAAGTCACCCAGGACTGGCCTTGGTGCATGCTGTGCAGATCCAACCCCCTCCACCAGCTCCCTGACTGCACCTACCTCCATGTGACGCCCCATTGTCCCCACGCAGATTACTACCCGCACCTCTGAACGCTTCTGCTTGCCTCTGGCTCTGCAAAAGGCTCTATCTTGTAATCACGGAGATTTGGAACTTTATAATAAGGGGTGTCAGCTACTAAGATGATTCTTCAGCACAGAAGCTGAGAGAAGAGAGACT
>NW_007728585.1:236244-246770 GCF_000696425.1 Galeopterus variegatus
CTCCCGAAGTCATAGGTCCTAGCCACAAAGAGCCCAATTCAATGAAGAAACTCAAGCGTCTCAGGCTGGCAAACAGCCAAACTCTGAAGATTTATTGAACAACTATCTTGTGATCAACATTATGCCAGATGCAGGTGATACAAATATGAATTACAGAGAAGCAGAGACATCTCCACATAAGTTCAAGTCTGAACCAGAGCTGTCCTAGGCAAGCCCAAATGCTTACAACAGTTTCACACTCATTCAGGCCTCCTTACACCCCAAAGCCATCAGGTCAGAGCAAATCCACCGAAGCCACTCTCCAAATAAAGTCCAAAACAACTTTCTCGGGAGAATCCAATCCACTCAAAACTAGGTGGAAGAATTTGTCTAAATATACTTAAAGGATTATCTTTCTTTCAATTAGTTCGAGTCCCTGAAAAGAAATGTTTCCAATAAGGACTTAAGAAAACATTAAATAGAATCATCATCTCTAATGTCCAGATTGTTTCCAGAGAGTTCACACTCATCACCTGCCTTGTGTCCAGATGTGTTAACATCTTTTCATGTGCTTGTCAACACTCTGAAAACACGGCTAAATGTAACATCAGACAAGACCTCCAGGGGTGGGTATCATGATTTCATTCACTATCTTGGGAGCTGCTGATATGGATCCTTGGATAGAGTTTTCTGTTATCTTCATTAAACTAGACCGTAGCCGTTCATCACTAATCAGTTTAACCTCATTACTCTAGACCTGTGTCCACATCACACAAGTGACCAGTTGATTCGAGCAGTTGACGGGCTCTGTTTTGTTAAAAAGTCAATTAAGAAGCTGACTGAGTTGACCATCTGTTGAAGCGTCTAATTCATTGAGTTAAAATGTTAAACCAATGGCGTGTGTAAGCATTTCCCTAGAATGTATGACATTATATCTAATGTTTGAAAAGGGATCCTTTCTCTCCATTTCAAGTAAAGGTTTTGAACATGTCTATGCTTCGTTATTTATATCTTGATTAGTGTGACATACTAGTTTTCTCTGTGAGTTGATGTAGACTAGGATGTACTTAAGAAAATGTCAGAGCAGTCAACACCTGGAGCATCCTCCTTATGAATTTTTCTTTCCAGAATTGGTCTCAACCCTTTCCTCACCTCCACCTCCAGCAATGTTCCTCTATTTTCTCAATACAGGTAGACCCCAAAGAGAAACTCAATCATGAAAAAGCAAACGCCTGCTATGTACCTGATTCCACTTTATGTTGTTCAAGGGAAGTCTTATGAACTTTGACTCCTTTGGAAGACAAGTCAGCTCATAAAGCAATTCAGAAAAAGGGAAGGAGTAACTGTAAAATTTTAAGAGGGAAGATACCCTACTCCTTTCAAGATGCAAGATGGGACTATGTGGATTAATTGTTGAAAGGATTCTCAAGTATAGCTAGACTCTAATCCTTTGATTCTTTCCTTGAGAACAGAGTTAGAGGGTGGGAGAAGGGAGGGGAGACATGTAACAGATGCTCTCCCTTCATGACTTGGAGTGACACTCAGTGGAGGTGACCAACACGACTGTACCACCCTCCATTTCTATGGCTCCTTTCTCCACAAAAGCGTGAAGTGTTTTATGAACCCTGCCATAGACTTCCTGCCCATAGCCCCTCAGGATACAGAACAGGGCCACCATTATGGTCGATATTCCTTCAAGGAAGAATTCAAAACAGTCTAACTGCTTTATTTCTCAAGGGGACTCTGCCCACAGGGAAATCAGAGTTTCAACTTGCAAATTCAAAGACTGACATCGAAACTTCTTCTGAGAAGACAAATCAGAATGACTAAATTCAACTTTATGCAAGTTTTTAAAAAACTGCTTTATTTCTCAAGGGGACTCTGCCCACAGGGAAATCAGAGTTTCAACTTGCAAATTCAAAGACTGACATTGAAACTTCTTCTGAGAAGACAAATCAGAATGACTAAATTCAACTTTATGCAAGTTTTTAAAATTAAAAAAAAATTTTTTTAAGAGAAAAAAAGTCTTTCTTCTGTATTGCCAGGATTTCATCCCCAAAATCTCTTCACTATAAGAGCCATCTGCTGTCAGGTTAAATGTTATCTTGAAAGACACTAAAGCTGCCAGGGTTGTGGGGATCAGACCTAGGCACTTTCTTCATCAGTGTCCAGAACAAAGAGTCCACGCAGGTCCCATGTTCTCCACACCTGCCCTGATCCCCCCAGGCAAGGCCCCAACCCTGTAGCACCTCCCAGCCCCATTGCCACCAACCCCCACTTCTACCATGCAGCCCAGGCTCAGCACGCTGTCAGTCCAAGCTCTACACACTCAGGCGCCACCAAATCAGATCCACCCAGACAGTGCCAGGCAAAAACAACAAAATAAAACAGACAAACCAAGTGGAAGGCAGAGAGAAAACAAGGTTTTTCTGAGCCTTGGGGATGGGATTGGAAAGATTGAAAATACACACTCACATAAGCCTTGAGTTGAAAGCCTCTCTAAATTACATTTCTCAGCTTTTATTATATTATCTTTGTGGCGCAGTTATTAAACATTAAAGATAATGACTCCATTCTGCAAGTAACCTAATATTGAACATGATTGATGAGCAGAACTCGGCCTTAAAGAAAACTCGAAAACATGAAACTCAGGAGCAGGGACAGCAGAGTCATGTCACTTGGGCCACCAGGTTAATGAACTGTTGGCCAGACAGGGGCTGTAAATGTTTCATTAGAAAGAACTGCACAGTTGCCACATTGCTTCTGTGACCCACTGAGAACCCAGGGAAGCTGGCCAGGGAAATAGTTTGGGGACACATACGTGGTTTACTCCATGCACAATGACTTGTCCCTTATTTCCAGCACAATGGAGTGAAGCTTAGGAAGCCACACTTAAAGACACTCCTAGGAGGCAAGGCCGGAAGGGGCACCGCTGCTTCACCCTGACAAGTTGCAAAGTTTTTTAAATGACACCCAATGAAAGGGATTTAAAAAAAAAAAAAGGACAACCCTCATGGGCCAGCTGGAGAAGTTGTGGCCGGTGAAACACCTGCCCCAAGACCCCAAGGAGAAAGAGCTGGAGCCCTTGCCACCCAGATGAGCCACTCCAGGTCATATGCAGCCACCTGGAGCTGCCTGGCCCCTTCATTTGCAGGGCAGCCCAGGTCAGAATGAATGGGGTGGCCCTGGGCAGCTGCGGTGACAGCTTCCCTATGCCCTTGGCTCCCAAGTGCCCCATGCACACACAGCAGAGAGGTCACTGCAGAACGGTGAGTTCAGAAGGACTCCAAAAGTGCACACTAAAAGGTTCTTCGAACAAATACTACTGGCAAGGTTATCAGTAACCTCAGTGCAAATTCAGTTGAGCTGACTGCTTTCTTCCTAACACCTGGCCAGGAGCAGTGTTTCGATGGTGGAGAACGGAAGGGATTGTACGTCCACCCTTACACATCTCTAAATCGATTCCCCACACAGCCCAGGAAGATTTTTAAAAATAACTGGGCCATGTCTCTCCCTGTTTAAAACCCTTCAACAGCTGTTCATTCATTTCTTAGGGAAGAGTCTTCTGGGTCCACCCAGCTCTGGGAGACCAGATGTGGCAAACCTCTGCCATCCCTGCCCCCCAGGCTCCAGCCCTCCTGTCCATCTCCCATGTCCTCAAACTTCACGCTCTTTCCCTCCCCCAGGGCCTTCCAGAACACTCCCCCTCCCTGGAAAGCATTCCACATCCCCTTCTCTCTGCCCCACACCATCACCACCGCCTCCACCGTGGAGATAAATGCTCCTAGGTTGGCCACCTTGGGTTCATCTCTTAAGTCGGGACTGAGACAGCAGGGCAGGTCCCCTCTGTTCTCTGATCTCCCTCAGTCCACATGTTTTTGTAACTAACAACACCTGCCACTTCTAGGCAAACATTTGTCTTTCCCAGTAGAGAACAAGAGTCATGTTTTCCTTGCTCACTGCTGCAGTCCAACCTGGTATGGAGTCTGGCTCATGCCAGGTGCTCAGTAGCATAGTAGGTGTTCAAGACACGTCATCGATTGAATAGGAGGACTTGGGCGCTGATGGGGCGTCACAAAGACCTGCATACCCAGGTGACACTGGAGTGGAGGGATCAGCAAGGGAGAGAAGGATATTGAGATGGATGTGGAATGGAACCACAGGGAAATTTTATCCTCTTTCAGCTAAATCTAATACTCGTTGGACTCAAACAATTTAAGTATTTTAGAGCACTGTACAATATGCCAAGAATGGCTGGTTGTTTGCAAAAATGTCCTCAGTTGTTCTCCACGCTGTACCCTGTCCCTTGGCAATGTGTCTTTGCAGGTCCTCCCCTCAAGAAGTGGGGTCTATTTCTCTGCTCCCTTTAAGTCCAGACTGGCCTTGTGACTTCGTTGGCCAATAAAACACAGCAGAAGTGAAGCTGTGCAAGTTTTGAGTCTGGGTCTCAAGAGACCATGCACCCTTCTGTTCCATTTCTCGGAACCCCGCTCAGTTGCTGCTTGAACAAACCCAGGCTAGCCCTGTGGAAGATAAAAGATCACATGGAAAAAAAAGAGATGAGCCTGGGTCTCAAGAGACCATGCACCCTTCTGCTCCATTTCTCGGAACCCTGCTCAGTTGCTGTTTGAACAAACCCAGGCTAGCCCTGTGGAAGATAAAAGATCACATGGAAAAAAAAGAGATGAGATCACTCAGCTGAGGCCAAATTAGATCACCACGCCCCCAGCTGACCTGGAAGGTGACCACAGACACAGGAGGAGGTCCTGCTGAGCCAGCCTAAACCACTGGTCTAAAGAATCATGGTGCTATGGGGCCCCCATATACATGGGTCACCCAAAAGTTCATGTATTGGAAACTTTATCTCCATTGAAACAGTATTAACGGGATGAGAAATCCAATTATGGTATTTGAAAGGTGGGGCCCTTAAGAGGTGACTAAATTGTGAGGTCTGTGACCTCACGAATGGACTGACCCATTCATGGAGTCAAGGCCACAGTTCTGATGGCTTTATAAGGACAGCGAGTGAGCAGTTTAGCCCATTCTTGCACAGCCCATTCTCACCATGTGATACCCTGAGTTGCTATAAAGTCACCACCAAGAAGGCCCTCACCGGATGTGTTCCCTGGACTTTGTATTTCCCAGCCTCCAGAACCGTAAGAAATAAGTTTATTTCTTTATAAATTACACAGTTTCAGGTATTCTGTTATAAGCAACAGAAATAGACTAATACATGTGGCTAAAGAGATATTGGTTGTTTTAACAACTTTGGAGTGGTTTGTTATACAGCAATAGATAACTGATGCACCAAGTAGGCACTGGAGATGCAGAAATGAATAAGCTATGCAAAAGCTCACCCTCTAAGTGAGACAGACACTGCTTCTATCATTCGTTCATTCAATAAAGGCTTTATTAAGCACCCACCAAATGCTAGGCTCTGTATTAGATGGGGGAGCTAAAAAGGTGACAAGTCACAGTCTCTGATCCCAAGTAAAAAAGGATATAGACCAGAAATAGGCAATTCAAAAGTAGAGTGTATTAAGTAGGAAGTAGGATTGTACTAAGTATGGAAGTAGGATTGAGGGTGGGATCTGGGAAGACTTCCCAGAGAAAGTGATGTCTAAGCAGACACCTAAACGATGGTACACTTAATCATGAGGAACAGAAAAGATTTTTCTATGCAGAGATTGCTACTTTTATTTTCAATCTGTACTGCTTGTTGTCAAAAGGAGAATCACACTGTTTCCTTCTCTATTCATTCCCTTTTTTATTTTTTAACCTACAATAGTGTGATTGGGATATTCAAAAGATAATTATACAAACCCAGGGCACTGGAGGCAGGGCGAGGTATCGTTTCCATTACATCCAATGTTGCTTCTCTCTTCGTTGGTCTTTTGAACGAACTGAGAAAACTCAGGGAATCAACCCTCCTACAGAATAACTGGCAATTTGGAACCTATTACTCCACAGAAAGAGTTTTAATTGAACACCCTCCCCCCCTCCCAAAAGGAAAGAAATTCAGATAGGTGGGAAAGAAAAACACAAAAGCTCCAACTCTGTAGTTATTCAAGAAGAAAAAAAGACCTCAAGATTGCAAAAACTCATTTGAGCCACAAAGCCACAATTTAAGTTAGTAATTTTCACCCTTGATGTTGCATACCACTTCTGATTACACCAATTAATTAAAGTGGGTGCATCTGGTTCCTTCTAATTTTCTGCTATCAGGCAAAGAGCAGCTACTAATAAATGTTTATTAGATGATATTTTCAAGTCCATACACTTGCTGAGTAGAAAATCACAATAATAATAATAATTGACTGGGATAATAGAAGGGTTCTACAATACCTGGATTCCTGTAACTTGCCAGTAATTTCTTCAATGATAGTCTTTCATTCAAGGGACAGAAGATGTATTCAAATCCCACCCTTTAACCACATCTATGAGCAAACCAAAAATCCAATTTCATTACACTTTATGAAGAAAATTGCCTGACTTGATCAATCAGCTGTGGAGAGGATTCCAAAATTACTGGTGATTCACAGGAAAACATTTTATTTCTGAGCTACTTTTAATCACCACTTCTAAGAGCTATTGGCTACAAATGAACCATATTTCTTCTATATGTAAGACATGTATAAAAAGGTAACAAATCTCAGAAGTAACCAAAGACAGGGCCGGCCCGGTGGCGCACTGCTACAGTGCGCTGCTTGGGAGTGCGGCGGCGCTCCCGCCGAGGGTTCGGATCCTACATACAGACCGGTTCCCGCTCATTGGCTGAGCAAGGTGCGGGCGTGACACCGAGGGTTTCGATCCCGTTGCCGGTCCCGGTCCGGTACGGGTGCGACACTGAGGGTTGCGATCCGTTGCCGGACACGAACAAAGACAAAAAGGAAAAAAAAAAAAAAGAAGTAACCAAAGACAATAAAGCTCATTCTGTTAGTTTCTTGTGTCATACACATGGAAGGTATAAAGAAATAATTGTTGAACTATTTGGATTGCCTTTCCTCTGCCTGGTAAAAACTCCTTTTCTTGAAACAGCAACAGCAAACTGAAAACAGGGGATTCAATTGCCATGGAGGTTACAGGTCTTTTGGCAAATAATCAAGACCGTTGGGTTATAAAGGAATGTTATAAAGTGTTTATTCACAGACTTATATGTTATGTGGCCTTCCTCCTCAAAGCACAAGAAAACTAGACATGAATTAGAATCAAATGATTTAGACTTAATTCATTCAGAGCCCTGTCATCCATCCTGTGATTCTGTCTCTCCAAGAGACCTACTGCCCAGACAGCCCACAACTGAAGGCAAAGACTTGATCTTTGATTGACCCAATCCCAATTTTTCCTGGGACATATTCCTATGTCCTCCTTCCATGAGCGCCACCCTTCCCAGGGAAATTTGCTGAACACTCTTTGGTGTCAGCTATGACTTCTGTTTGAGAATATGTTCTGGAGGCATTGAAAACACATCATTAAATGGGATGCTGTATTATCCTCAATCCACTGATGCTGTCTATTTTCCTGTCTTATGTGGGTTGCTAAGGAGATTAGTGTGAAATGGGGTCCCTGTCCTAAGGGGTTAATCATTTTATACTGCTCACTCCCCACAGAAGTCATAATCCGCTGTGTGTGAAATCACATTTAGCTGCTGTGAAAACGATCACGATGCTTGGAATGGAACACGATGGCTTCAGGTGGGAGACAAGTAGTAAAAGCAGATGAACTCCTAGAAAATGCAAAAGTTCTTCCCAGAAATAATGCTCACCACTAAAATAGAGTGGGATGAAGGAACGGAACAGTGAAAGAAAATAATTGGGACATGGAAATTGACTTTGCTGGTGGATCTTCCAGCTGTTTCATTCTCTGTTCATTCCCTTTTTTTCCTTGTAAACCTATAATAGTGTGACTGGGATACTCAAAAGATAATTACACAAACCCAGGGCACTGGAGGCAGGGCAAGGTGGCAGACTAGAGATGCCCAGGGTCCATTCCTCCCACAGAAAAGAACCAGAACAACTAACAGACAGATAAATATTGATGGGAGTATCCGTGGGAGAGCACAGGAGTCTAGCAGGACACTGGAGAGATCTCCGTGGAGCACAGAAGCCCAGGATGGCAGCACAGAGACGAGAGAGAGGCACACGGCCTCAGCTGCCACGTCTCTGACACCGGGACAGGTGCAGGCGGAATCTTCTCTTGCCAGGAAAAGGTAGGCAGAGGACCCACACGAAACCCCATGCTCACCTCAGAAGCCAGCAGGACAAGCCCAGAGCCAAGCATGGAGAGCTGCCTGGGACACACACACTGCATTGCTCTAGAACACATGCACATAGTGTGCGCTCCCCACCCCCACCCTTGTGACCCAAGCAGATGAAGGATGGCACCTTGAAACCAGAGCCATTAGGGGAGCACACCCTGTCCTGGGGTCAGTTTTAAGGCTCTGCCCTGTCCCAGCACACTCATACAAGAGGTTACAATGCCCTGATCCCAGCAGCTTGAAGCCTGGGTACACAGTATCTGTGACCCCAGTTCAGCAGTCTGGAAAGCCAACCCTAGACCTGCTGAACTGATGCACCCTCATGTCCCTGGCCAGAGATCAGATAGTCAGACCTGCCTCAGGCAGACCGTCACCCCTTCCTCCCCCTACCCCCAGCCCCACCAGCTGACTGAGTTGTGTGCACCTGAGCCCCCAACCCTGAGAAACAGTTCACAGGTCTCTATCCTAACAAATATGCCCTTGGGCTGGTGGAAATAAAGTACATCCACTTCTGGAGAAGTGGCCAGATGGTTCTTCCCTCAACAGTCCCACCTAGTGGCCTTGCCAATAGTCCCAAAAGTAGCAGACGGGCCCCTCTCACTACAGGCCTGCCTAGTGGTCTTGCCAACAGCCCAGGAGGCAGCCGGTCAGGCCCCCTCACTGTGGGCCTGCCTAGCAGCCCCACTTAGCACCCAAGAAGCAGATGGATAGACCCCCTCACTGCAACCCTACTTAGTGGTCTCGCCCACTCCCTGAGAAGCAGCTTAGCACATCCATCCTTGGCAGACTAGCTTCCAAACTGCCAAGGAAAGCAAGACCTCCCATCTGGCCCCAAGAAGTAGCATGATGGAAGGGCCACCAGCAGACCAACACACAGCTAGCTGAGCCAAAGTGCACAAACGCCCCTGGCTCAGAGAAATAGCTCAGCTGTCACACCCCTAGAAGACTCTCCTGAGTCTTCAAGCCATCACACACATGCACGTGCATCCAAGTGAGAAACAGCTTGGCTGACATGCTCCTGGTGAACCCACCCCTGGTCAGAGAAGCAGCATGGTGACCGCGCCACTGGCAAATCAGTCCCAGAGACCCTGACACGTGATACACCCAAACCCCGCCTCAGAATCAATCCAACAACCACAGCCCCAGTGAGCCAGCTCCCAAGATGACTGACCCACAGGGTGAAGTGCACACCTTCAGCCTATGAACCAACCCAGTGATCCCTTCCCTGGCAAAGTTGTGCCACCACCACCACAGACTCCCCAAGCATAGGTTGCTGAGTCACTTGTAAACATAGCTAAAGTGGATTACAGCTGAAAAAACTACACAGAGTGTATACTACTTCTTCCATCCTCAACAAAGTCATTGCACTCTACCCAATCAACACCCTAGGATGCATTTGCAGGTGGAAGTCTTTCCCCACACAGTCTATTCTACAAAACTCACAGAGGTGACTGTTCCACCAGATGCACAGATATCAACACAGGAAAACAATAAACAAGAAAAAACAAGGTAACGTGACATCATCAAAAGACAACACAATACTCCAGTAACTGATCCCAAAGAATCAGAAATTGCCAACTTGCTGGAAAAGAAATTCAAATTAATTATCTTAAGGAAACCCACTAAGACACAGGAGAAAACAAACAATTCAACAAAATCAGAAAAACAATTCATGATCTGAATGAGAAATTCAACAAAGAGATAGATATTGTATTAGTCTGTTTCCATTGCTTATAACAAAATACATGCAACTAGGTGGTTTGTAAAGAAAAATAACATTCATTGCTTACAGTTCCTGAGGTTGGGAAGTCCAAAGTCCATCTCCTGGTGGCAACAGTGAATCAGAGGTCTCACATTGCAAGATTTTATAACAAAATACATGCAACTAGGTGGTTTGTAAAGAAAAATAACATTCATTGCTTACAGTTCCTGAGGCTGGGAAGTCCAAAGTCCATCTCCTGGTGGCAACAGTGAATCAGAGGTCTCACATTGCAAGATGGTGGAATCAGAGAGAGCAGAGAGAGAGGAAGACAGACTCTCCTCTTCTTTTAAAGCCCTCAGAACCATGCCCCTGACCACCATTTTTAATCCATTCACTACTGCACAGTCCTACAATCCAATCACCTCTTCATGGGTCCACCTTTCAATTACCTTATAGGATTTCCCACCTTCTTATCAATCAAAGTGGGAGCTAAGTTTCTAATACATAAAACTTGGGAGACACAATTTAGGCTTCAATGAGTTTTGGGGGGACATAATTCAATCCACTACAGATATCATTTTTAAAAAT
>NW_007728585.1:247547-248209 GCF_000696425.1 Galeopterus variegatus
AAACTGTTTGAAGTTAAAGACAAACAGAGAATTCTAAAAACAGCAAGAGAAAAACGTTAAGTCACTGATAATGGAATCCCCATTAGACTACCAGCAGTCTTCTTAGCAGAAACCCTATAGGCCAGGAGAGAATGGGATGATATATTCAACCTACTAAAAGGAAAATACTGCCAGCCAAGAATATTATACTCAGCAATGCAATCCTTCAGAAATGAAGAAGAAATAAAGTCTTTCTCAAACAAGCAAAAATTAAAGGAATTCATCACCACCAGTCCAGCCTTACATGAAATGCTTAGGGGAGTCCCACAACTAGAAAAGAAAGAACAATAACCATCATGAAAACACCTGATACTATAAAACTTACTGATTGAGTAAGTATACAAATTAGAAAGAGAAAATAATCAAACCTTATTGATACAGAAAAACACCAAACTGCAGGGATAAACAATAAGAGAGAAAGAAAGGAACAAAGGATATTTTTTAAAAAATCAAAAACAGCCAACAAAATGACAGGAGTAAGACCACATGTATCAATAATAGCCTTGAATGTAAATGGCTTAAATGCTCCAGTTAAAAGATATAGACTGGCTGAACAGATTTTAAAAACATGGCCCATTCACATGCTGCCTACAAGAAATACAACTTACCTACGAAGATAAACA
>NW_007728585.1:249008-254451 GCF_000696425.1 Galeopterus variegatus
TCATTAGCACCTGAAACATTCTTCAGGATAGACCATATGTTAGGCCACAAGATAAGTCTCAACAAGTTTTTAAAAAATCAAAATCATATCACATATTCTTCTGACAAAAATGGAATAACACTAGAAATCAACAAGAGGAACTTGTGAAACTACACAACTACATAAAAATTAAACAACATGCTCTTGAATGACCAATGGGTCAAAGAAGAGATTTGTAAGGAAATAAAAAAGTTTCTTGAAACTAATAAAGACAGAAACACCACATATTAAAACCTATGGGATAGAGTCACGGTGATTTTTTTAAAGATAAACAGAATAAACAAACCTTACCCAGACTAACCAAGAAAAGAAAAAAAGACCTAAATAAATAAAATCAGAAATGAAAATGGAGACATTACAACAGATACCACCAAATACAAAGAATCATCTGAGACTAGTATAAACAACTACATGCCAATAAATATGAAAACCTAGAAGAAATTAAATTCCTGGACATACATGACAAACCAAGAAGAAACAGAAAACCTAAATAGAGCAATAACAAGTAACAAGATTGAATCAGTAATTAAAATCTCCCAACAAAGAAAAGCCCAGGACCAGATGGCCTTATTGATGAATTCTACCAAACATTTAAAAAAGAACTAATACTAATACTTCTTAAACTATTTCAAAAAATTGAAGTGGAGGGCTGGCCCGGTGGCGCACTGCTACAGTGCACTGCTTGAGAGTGTGGTGGCGCTCCCGCCAAGGGTTCGGATCCCACATACAGACCGGCCGCTCACTTGCTGAGCGAGGTGCGGGCGCAACACCGAGGGTTGCGATCCTGTTGCCGGTCCCGGTCCGGTACGGGCGCGACACTGAGGGTTGCGATCCGTTGCCGGTCACGAAAAAAAGACAAAAAGGAAAAAAAAAAATTGAAGTGGATGCAATTACTCTAAACTCATACTATGAGGCCAGTATTACCCTAATACCAAAACCAGGCAAGTACACAAGAAAAAAAGAAAACTACAGGCCAATATCCCTAATGAACATAGATTCAAAAATCCTCAATAAAATGCTACCAAACCAAATCCAACAGCAAATTTAAAAGATTGTATATCATAATCAAGTGGGGTTTATCCCAGGGATAAAAGTATGGTTCAACACACACAAACCAATAAACATAATACATCACATCAACAGAATGAAATGAAAGAAAAAAACCATATGATCACCTTGATAGACAGAAAAATCATTTGACAAAATTTAACATCCCTTCATGATAAGGACTCTTAACAAATTAGGCATATAAGAAAAGTATCTTAATACAATAATGGCTATATATGAAAAACCCACAGCTAGCATCATACTGAATGAGGAAATGCTTTTCCTCTAAGAACTGGAACAAGATAAGAATGCCCACTCTCACCACTTTTAATCTACGTAGTACTGAAAAAAGTGGCATCCAAATTGAAAAGGAGAAAATCAAGTTGTCCCTGTTTGCAGATGACATGATTTTATAGAGAGAGAAACCTAAAGACTCTACCAAAACACTCCTGGACCCAATAAACAAATTCAGTAAAGGTGCAGGATACAAAATCAACATATAAAAATCAGTAGTATTTCTATACACAAAAAACGAACTTGCAGAAAAAGAAGAAAGTTATCCCATTTACAATAGCAACAAAAAACTAAATACCTAGGAATAAATTTAACCAGGGAGGTGAAAGATCTCTGCAATGAAAACTATAAAACACTGATTAAGGAAATTAAAGATAACACAAATAAATGGAAAGATATCCCATGGTCATGGATTGGAAGAATCAATATTGTCAAAATGACCATAGTACCCAAAGCAATCTACAGATTCAGTGCAATCCCCAGCAAACTACCAATGAATATTTCACAGAAATAGAAAAAAAAATTCCAAAAATTATATGGAATAACCAGAGACCTCAAATATCCAAGGCAATTCTGTACAAAAAGAACAAAGAGGGGGGTATCATGCTTCAAAATATGCTACAAAGCTATAGTAACCAAAACTGCATGGTACTGGCACAAAAACAAATACATAGATCGATGGAACAGAATAAAGAATTCAGAAATAAATTTACATACCTACAGCCCACTGACTTTTTACAAAGGAGCCAAGAGCATACATTAGGAAAAGGACAGTCTCTTCAATAAATGGTGCTGGGAAAACTGGAGATCCATATGCAGAAGAATGAAACTAGATCCCTATCTCTCACCATATACCAAAATCAACTCAAAATGAATTAAAAATTTAAATAAGCGTAAGACCAAAACTACAAAACTTACTACGAGAAAACAACATAGGGGAAACACTTCAAGACATAAATTAAAAATTTAAATAAGCATAAGACCAAAACTACAAAACTTACTACGAGAAAACAACATAGGGGAAACACTTCAAGACATAGGAAATATTTTGTGAATAATACCTCAGAAGCACAGGGAACAAAAGGAAATCAACAAATGGGGTTATATCAAACTAAAAAGTTTCTGCACAGAAAAGGAAATAATCAACAGAGCAAAAAGGCAACCTGCAGAATGGGAAAAAAATACTTGCAAACTATACATCTGACAAGGGATTAATATCCAGAAGGTACAAAGAACTTGAATAACTCAATAGTAAAAAATCAAATAATCCAATTAAAAATGGACAAAGGAACTGAATAGACATTTTTCAGAGACACATAAATAACCAAGTTGCATATGAAAAGATGCTCAAATTCACCAATTATCAGGGAAATGCAAATCAAAACCACAATGAGGTATCATCTGACCCCAGCTGGAATGCCTATTATGAAGAAGACAGAAAATAACAAATATTGGTGAGGATACAGAGAAAGGGGAACTCTTACACATTGTTGGTGGGAATAGAAATTAGTGCAGCCATTATGGAAAACAGTATGGAGATTTCTCAAACAACTATAGATAGAACTACCATCAAATCCATCAAATATCCATCCAGGGGTATATATCCTAAGGAATGGAAATCAACAGGTCAAAGGGATATCTGCACTCCCATGTTTATTGCAGTTCTATTCACAATAGCAAAGATATGGAACCAAACTGACTGTCCATCGATGGACAACTGGATAAAGAAAATGTGGTCTATATACACAATTGAATATTACTCAGCCATTAAAAAAGAATGAAATTCTGCCATTTGCACCAACATGGATGAGCTTGGAGAAAATTATGTTACATGAAATAAGCCAGGCACAAAGAAAGAAATACCCACGTTCTCACTCATATGTGGAAGCTGAAAAAGTAGATCTCATAGAAGTAGAGAGCAGAACAGTGGTTACTAGAGACTGGTTGGGGGAAGGGCAAGGAGGGTTGAGAAGAGGTAGTGGATGCAAAATTGTAGAGAGATAGGAAGAAGGGGATCCAGTGTTCTACAGCAATAGAGGGAGACTACAGTCAATGACAAAGTGCTGTGTGTCTTTGGATAGCTAGTAGACATGACGTTGAATGTTCCCAACATAAAGTGACAAATGTTTGAGGTGACAGATATACTAATCGCCCTGATATGACTATCATTGCACACAGTATGACTGCACCCAACTATCATATTGTACTCCATAAATATATACAATTATCATGGGCCACTTAAGAAAAATCAATTAAAAAGATTTTAAAAAGAGAAAAATAGAGAAAGAACAGTGGAATAAGCTCTGGTGCTGTAGGGTGAATAGCTAAGAATATTGTACTGTGTATTTCCAGATGGCCAGAAAAGGGGATCTTGAATGTCATAACCACAAAGAAATGATCGATATTGCAGTGATAGACATGCTAACTATTCTCATTGGATCATTATACAATATATGCATGCATTGAAACAACAAACTGTACCTCGTAAGCATGAACAATGAAAAAACTTTTTTTTTTCCTTTTTGTCTTTTTTTTTGTGACCGGTAATGGGATCACAACCTTCGGTGTCGTGCCCGTACCGTGACCGGCAATGGGATCGTAACCCTCGGTGTCGCGCCTGCACCGCGCTCAACCAGTGAGCGGACCGGTCTCTATATGGGATACGAACCCTCGGCGGGAGCGCCGCCACACTCCCAAGCACCGCACTCTACCAAGTGCGCCACCGGGCCAGCCCTGAAAAAACATTTTTTAATCTAAGCATAAAAATCAAAAACCAGAAGTTGGTGGGAAAAATAATGATGGGGAGACAGAAATGAGTAGCCACTTTTCAATGGAATTTCCAAGTTACCGCTAAATTTAGGGATTCCTTTCTCTCCCTGGTGCAGGTATCAGCAAAGAGAAGAGGCATGCAGAGATCCTCAGATCAAAGGCTCTTAATAATAACATGTTCCTTATAATGTGCTAAAAGTGAGTATCTATCAGTCAACCATAGAGCAGGTTATAATAACCTCTTAATCAGCCTTGAAAATAGAGCCAAATCCCAATAATTTGGGAGAAAGATAAAACCACATTCGCATAGATTATGAAAAACTAAAGACTAACTAAAATAATATGCAAACACAATGCAATTTAAGTCATTTAAATTCTGCCTAATTTGAAATTTTAATGATTTACAGTAATAGAAATTAATAAGTGTATACAATGAATCATAGGATTCATCAATCCTTAAAAATGTTTAATAAAAAATGAATGAAATAGCTAAAAATATAAAGTAATCACCACAGAGGAGAAACAGTTCCAGACCTACAAAGATTTTCCTGTTATATGGGATAAACAGATTTCTAAAAAGCCAGAAAATCAACATTTTGTAATTGAATGAAACTTTAAATGTTTTGGGAAAGTTTGTTACTTAAATTTACCTTGTACTCACTCCTTTTATAAAGTGGGGAATCTTTAATCTATGAGTAACTATCACCTAATTTATCTTTCTTATAAACAGGCCAAATATCTAGATATCCTGAAAATGGAACAAATTTGTATCCCAGTAATTTTCTGCATTATTAGGATATAGTTCACCAGTGACTTAAGAATCAATATCCAAAGTATGTGAGTTTGAATTGTTTTACCATCTCCTCCCCATCCCATCCTAAAAAGCCACAGGTAATCCATGGGTAGTCTACATACCAGGTGACATCCTTACCTGCAATGAGCAAGTTGTATGGAACGAGGCTTTCACATACATGAACGCCTGTTCTCAGGAACCCTACTTAGCACACGGTCAAGGTCAGGGAGCAGTGGTCCTTTTGAGTTAGGATTTTTCTAATTTTCTTCTTTTTTTTTGTTCTTTGTTCTAGAGGCAGAATATACTTCCTACCCAATCAGGGCCATGTGAGTTGCTCTGGCTGCTCAGTGCTCTTGACCCACTGCCACCACCATGAAAGAACATGCTCTGCTGATGGGATGAGAGGCATGCAAAACAACTGAACCCAGCCCACAGCTGGACACCACACTGAGCTGAGCCCAGCCCGGACCAGCAGACCCTAGCTGACCCCAGACACATGCA
>NW_007728585.1:255576-256988 GCF_000696425.1 Galeopterus variegatus
CATAGAAATTCAAAACTACCATAATATTCTATTTCTTAAGCTTGGTGCAATTACCTAAGTGTTTTCAATGCTATTCTTTAAGCTTTATGTTTACGCTGGCTACGCTTCTTTGCACACCTATTTCATAATAAAAATAAAAGTAAAAAAAATAATAATAAAAATAAAAGAGAGACAGGTGCACAGGTACCAGACTGCCTCCATCCCAAGTCTGGACACTCTCACAGAGTAGTAATTCCCCATGGCCAGCAAGGCTTTTCCATGGGCCTTCTGGTGGCCTTCCTCTTTTCCCAGAGGGTGAAAAGAAAACACAGATGATCTGAGGAACTGTCATTGATGGCTTGGGAAGCAACACTAACAAGAAAGTATATGAGATGTTAAAAACTGATAGCGTGGGGAGAAGTGAGAACAGTCAGCTTTAAATGAAGATCTGTGCTGCCACTGTCCTACAGATGAACTAACGTCAGGCACTAACCCCTAATCACCTAAGCCTCAAAGTAAATGCACTCTGTCCTCTGATGAGTGTGGGTGTCTGAAGTGACAGACTAGAAGAGGGTAGGAGGCTCCTTCTCCTCTTGGCTTTAACTAATTTGAGCTCTTTTCAGACATGCAAGGCTCGGAGACTACCTGGGACGTCTTACTTCCCAGCATGGTTGCATTCATGGGATCAGTGGTGACATTCCATGATTCTTCCCCAGCTCCTTCAAGAGGGCCATGTTCTCCACGAGCATGGCAGAGGCTTCGTCTGGAGCAGTCAGATGCGTGGAGAGGAAGCTGGGTGCTTAACAGAATGGATGACAGGATGGCTTCAGCTGTAAGTTTAGTGTTCAACTGGTTTGAGATCCATTCATTCATTACTCCTACACGGGGGTGGTCTCATGGTGGTTACTCGGGACTTTATCAATCAGAGCACTCCCCAAGGAGATGAGTGACTCTCCATTTTATAGGAGAGAAAACAGAAAGATGAGCTAACTTTCTAAGAGCTGAACAGGAAGCTTGTGGCAGAGTTGGGGCTGGAACGAATTCGCCTGCCACACTGGTCCCTGGAAGAAATTTCCCTTTGGACGGGAAATACAGAATGTAAAAAAGGTACTAAAAGCAGAGTGTAAATGGCAGAGTTTCTTTTACAGGGAATCCTCATCACCAATTTTTATCTTCGTCTTTCCCTCTAACAAATTAAGTAAGCATGCCAACTACTGCCCACCCTGTACTTCTGGAGAGAAAGAGAAATTTCTGATTCAAGAAAGGAATTGCTAATGCCAAACAGAGAAAGCAGGAACCTGCCTTTATGTCAAGGCTATTGATTTAAGCCTGAAATTCTGAATGCAAAGTAATGAAATAAAGGAGCTCTGAAAATGGTGAGTGACGTAAAATAAGTATGCTTAACGATGTCCATGACTTGAAAAGAGGACATT
>NW_007728585.1:258335-259513 GCF_000696425.1 Galeopterus variegatus
GATAATGTACAAAATGAGTCCTGCTGACTGATACACGACAGAGAGGTGGCTGATGACACGGGGCGAACAATACAGGTAAATTGTTCTCAAATGTATGCATGGCGTAGAGTCTGAAGTGCGATTTCTATGGCAATACTTGGGGAAAATTATAGCACTCTAATGTAGGTACGGTTTTTCCTTTTGTGATTATCCCACCTCCCTTTTCCCCTAACCCTTTTAAAATAATTTTCCTGCCTGCTCACTTTTCCCCACCCCCAGTATTTCATCATTTCACCCCACTCCTTCCTACTTTTTTCTCCTCCATGCTTTGCCACGGGCCATCAGTAAACAGGAGACACCAGCCTAGGATGGGATCATGGGCAGGATATCAGGCATCAGACAGAACAAGTATCTGTAACAGAGATTCGTGAGCAGGAATGAGGGCAGCCACACCTCCTTGGGGGGTTTATCTGAAGTGCTGGGGGTTCCTTAAACTCCCATCCTCCCTAAGATTCTGCTCCAAGTTCTCACCCCATTTCCCAATCATGCACCAGGGAGTCACAGTGACTGCAAAGCTGCTGCACCCCAAAAAGGCATTGTCTGGAAAAGGGCAGAAAAGGGGAGGGCAGGGAATGGCAAGATAAGAGAAGTAAGGACAAGCATACAATCTATAGAGATTTCATGGGGTTTCTTTAAACCTTCTAAAAATAACTCATCTAACACAGTTTTTTTGGTTAGGTGCCTCAGTCTTCACCTGGCACCTTCATCCTTGATGCAGCCCCTGGGCACCTGCAGGGAGCCCAGAGCACTAAAGAGTGCAGTTTGAGCACCACTGAACAGAAATCTCCAGCCAAAACACCCATGTGGGTAACAGCCACAGATACAGGTGGCCAAAGAGATAGGTGAGGCTGCTGGCTGAAGAAAGGTCTAAAATCCTCCACCCAGCTATTTACTGCAAAACTCCCAAACCCACCTCTCATGTTGTATTAGTTTCCTAGGGATGCTGTCACAAATTACAAAACTTGATGGCTTAAAACAACAGAAATTTATTCTCTAACAGAGGCCACAAGTCTGAAATTGAGGTGTCACCAAGGCTGGTTCCTTCTGGAGAGTCTGAGGTAGAATCCATTCCATGACTCTCTCCTAGCTTCTGGTGGTTACCAATAACCTTTGGCATTCCTTGCCTTATAGACACATCG
>NW_007728585.1:260202-262444 GCF_000696425.1 Galeopterus variegatus
CTCTCCTAGCTTCTGGTGGTTACCAATAACCTTTGGCATTCCTTGCCTTATAGACACATCGGTCCAATCTCTGCCTCCACCTTCACATGGCTTTCTACTCTGTGTCTTTATGTCTTCTCCTTTTCTGTCTCATAAGGACACTCATCACTGGAAATAAGGTCCACACAAATTCAGTATGATCACATCTCAAGATCCATACCTTAATTACATTTATAAAGACCTTTATTCCAGGAGGTGATGTCAGCAAGATGGCAAAACAGGGAGACCCAAACCCTCCTCCCACCCCACCCCCCAAGATACCAACATAATAACAATAAACAATCCAAGTCCCTTTCTTAGAAATCCAGAAACCAATTAAGAGCCTTTGCACCCCAGGCAAGGGCAAAACCAGATTCATCAAAGCTGATAGAAAAATTCATGGCACCCCATAGGACCTCCCCCAGGCTCAGTGCAGTATGATTGGGAGGAAACTCCCAGTTCCTAGCTTCTCCCTGGAAAAGAAAAGAGATGGATGATAGCCCAATGTTCAGACATTTTAGGGGAACTGTCCAAGGGAGTCGTTTGACTCGCCTAAATCTAAATGAAATAGGAAAAGACAACAGGCTGAGGGCTGCTGAAAACAAGGTAACGGTTTGGACCAGCACACACTTACTTGCGACAGTCCATTTCCACCAGCTCAGCACACAGCAAGCAGAAGAAAACCCCCAACTCCTGGATCCTCCCTGGGGAATTCAAACATGAATTCAACATTCTAGCTTTTCAGATGGTTGCCTTAGGGACTAGTTTCTCTCTTGCTTGTCCTGGAGTGCTGAGAGGGCCCAGTATACACTAGGAGCCTGGAGCCTGCGTAGAACAAGAGAGTTGGGCAGCTTAAGGCAGCTCCAGAGAACCTGCAGTACCACGAATAGATATCAGAGAGAGCAAGCAATTATTAGCTCCTGAAAAAAGAAACCAGCAAATCCCTTTAATTGGAAATTTACATATACATGTCTGGAGAAGTCATATCCACTGAAAGGGTTTGAGAGGCCCCTAGAACCTCAGATGGGCAGATTGGTGATGGTCTTTCCCTGTACAAATCCAATTTGCAAAGACTAGAAGAGGTGGCTGTTTTTTTAAATGTGTTAATCCCAGAACAAAGTTATAAAGCACACAAAGAAATAAGAAGACCTGGCGCAATCAAAAGAACAAAATAAATCTCCAGAAACTGACTCTAAAGAAAGCTGAGATATATGAATTACCCAACAAAGAATTCAAAATAACCATCATGAAGATGCCAAATAGGTTAGGAAAATGATGTAAGAACAAAATGAGAATATGAACAAAGATAGAAAATATTTAAAGGAACCAAACAAAAATTTCACAGCTACAAAATACAGTAACTGAATTGAAATATTCACTAGAGAGGTTCAGCAGCATACTTGATCAAACAGAAGAAAGAATCAATGAACTCAAAAACAGGCCATTTTAAACAGTCAGGGGAGCAAAAAGAACGAGAAAAGTGAAAAAAGAATAAGAAACTTATGGGACACCATTGAGCAGACCAATATACACATCCTGGGAATCCCAAAAGAAAGAGGGAAAAAATAAAAAGGCTTTTTTGAAGAAATAACGGCTGCAAACTACTTGAATATGGGGAAGAAAATGGGCATCCAGCTCCAAGAAGCCCAACTGACTCCAACCAGGTGAAATTCAAAGAAGTCCACACTGAGAAACGTTATAATCAAAATGACAAAATTCAAAGATTAAGAGAATTTTGAAAACAGCAAGAGAAAAGAAACTTGTCACATACAAGAGACTCCATAAGGCTATCAGTGGACCACTCAGCAGAAACCTTGTGTGACAGAAGGGGTAGAATTATGCATTTGAAGTGCTGAAAGAAAAAACCTGTCTATCAAGAATACTATATCTGGCAAAACTGCCATTCAAAAATAAAGAGAAATAAAGACTTTCCCAAATAAACAAAAGTAGAGGGAGTTTATCACCACTTCATTGACCTTAAAAGAAATGCTAAGGGAAGTCCTTTGAGTTTAAATAAAAGGACACTTGACAGCAAAATGAAAGCACATGAAAGTATAAATAATGGTAAATATATAGACAAATACAGAATACTGTAATACTGTAACAATAGTGTGTAAATCACTTTTAATTCTGGTATAAAAGTTAAAAGACAAAAGTAGTAAAAAAAAACTATATAAAATATATTAACAGGGCCGGCCCGTGGCTCACTCGGGAGAGTGCGGTG
>NW_007728585.1:262829-264521 GCF_000696425.1 Galeopterus variegatus
TCCCGCCAAGGGTTCGGATCCCACATACAGACTGTCCACTCACTGGCTAAGCGAGGTGCGGGAGCAACACCGAGGGTTGCGATCCCGTTGCCGGTCCCAGTCTGGTATGGGCGCAACACTGAGGGTTGTGATCCATTGCCGGTCACGAAAAAAGACAAAAAGGAAAAAAAAAAAAAAAGACAGAGAACAATAATTAACAAAATGGCAATAGGAAGTCTGTCCCTGTCACTTTAAGTGGAAATAAAATTAAACACCTTAATCAAAGGACATAAAATAAATAAATGGATATTAAAAAAACAAGGTTCAACTATATGCTGTCTATATGGAACTCACTGTAGATTTAAGTACACACATAGCCTGAAAGAATAGAAAAAGACATTCCATGAAAATGGTAACCAGAAAAACAGCAGGGGTGACCATACTTATACCAGACAAAATATACTTCAAGACAAAAACTGTCATAACAGACTAGAAATGACATTATATAATGATGAAATAATCAGTTTACCAAGAAAATGTAACAATTATGTTAAATGCTATAAAAATGTTATAAAGGGCCGGCCCGGTGGTGCACTGCTACAGTGCGCTGCTTGAGAGCGCAGCAGCGCTCCCGCCGAGGGTTCGGATCCCACATACAGACCGGCAGCTCACTGGCTGAGCGAGGTACGGGCGCAACACCGAGGTTTGCGATCCCGTTGCCGGTCCCAGTCTGGTATGGGCGCGACACTGAGGGTTGCGATCTGTTGCCGGTCACGAAAAAAGACAAAAAGGAAAAAAAAATGTTATAAAGTATTCAGTATACACACACACACACACACACACAGAATTCAAATATATGGAACAAACATTGACAGAACTGGAATGAGAAATAGATGGTAACACAGGAATANTAGTGTGTAAATCACTTTTAATTCTGGTATAAAAGTTAAAAGACAAAAGTAGTAAAAAAAACTATATAAAATATATTAACAGGGCCGGCCCGTGGCTCACTCGGGAGAGTGTGGTGCTGATAACACCAAGGCCCCGGGTTCGGATCCCATATAGGGATGGCCGGTTCGCTCACTGGCTGAGCGTGGTGCTGACAACACCAAGTCAAGGGTTAAGATCCCCTTACCAGTCATCTTTAAAAAAATAAATGAATAAATAAATAAAATAAAATAAAATAAAATAAAATAAAATATATTAACAGATAGACAATATAAAAAGATTCAATTTGTAATATCAATAACATGAAGTGTTGAGGGGAGAAGTAAAAGAGTATAGTTTTTGTATGTGACTGAAGTTAAGTTATTACTAGCTTAAAATAGACTGTTATAACTATAAAACATTTTATGTGAGCCCCATGTTAACCACAAAGAAATATCTATAGAAGACACAAACAAAAAATGAGAAAGAAAGAAAAGCATGTCACTAGAAAAAAGGAAAAAACAAAAAGGAAAATAGGGACAGAAAAGACAGAGAACAAGGGCCGGCCCGGTGGCGCACTGCTACAGTGCGCCACTTGGGAGTGCGGCGGCGCTCCCGCCAAGGGTTCGGATCCCACATACAGACTGGCCACTCACTGGCTAAGCGAGGTGTGGGAGCAACACCGAGGGTTGTGATCCCGTAGCCGGTCCCGGTCCGGTACGGCACAACACTGAGGGTTGTGATCCATTGCCGGTCACGAAAAAAGACAAAAAGGAAAAAAAAAAA
>NW_007728585.1:264985-265884 GCF_000696425.1 Galeopterus variegatus
CAAATATATGGAACAAACATTGACAGAACTGGAATGAGAAATAGATGGTAACACAGGAATAGTAGATTTCAATACCCCACTTTCAATAATGAATAGACTTTCCAGACAGAAGGTCAATAAGGAAACAGAGGACTTGAAGAACGCTATAGACCAAATGACCGAACAGACATATTTTAAACATTTCACCCAACAACAGCAGAATACACAATCTTCTCAAGCACACATGAAACATTCTCCAGGATAGATCACATATTAGGGCACAAAACAAGATGTAATAAATTTAAGAGGATTGAAATCATACCAAGTATTTTTTCTGACCATAATGGAATGAAATTGGAAATCAATAGCAAAAGAGAAACTGAAAAATTCACAAATATATGGAAATGAGACAACTCACTCTTAAACAACCAATGGGTCATAGAAGAAGTCACAAACAATATCTTGTGATGAACAAAAATGAAAATGCAACATTTCAAAATATATGGGATGCAGCAAAAGTGGTACAAAGAGGGAAGTTTATAGTGCTAAACAATCTAACTTTACACCTGAAGGAACTAAAAAAAGAAAAACTAAGCCCAAAGTTAGCAGAAATAATAAAGATCAAAGCAGAAATAAATGAAATCAAGAATTTTAGAAGGGTAGGAAAAAACAACAAAATTAAAAGTTGGCTTTTTGAAAAGATAAATGAAATTGACAAACTTTTAACTAGACTAAGAAAAAAGAGAAGACTCACATCAGAAATAAAAAAAGACATTACAGCTGATGCCACAGAAATTAAAGGATTATAAGAGACTGCTGTGAACAATTATCTACCAACAAATTGAACCTAGAAGAAACAAATACAATCCTAGTAACATACAAACTACCAAGACTAAATCCTGAAGAAACAAAATCTAAAC
>NW_007728585.1:267160-269054 GCF_000696425.1 Galeopterus variegatus
GGACACGGAAAAAAAAAAAAAAAAAAAAAAAAAAAAAAAAAAAAAAAAGAATGAAAGATAGAAATCACAGGATCATCTCAATACATGCAGAAAAAAAACACAAGACTAATTGTAACACCCTTTCATGATTAAAAACACTCAGCAAACTAGGAATAGAAGATTGCCTGAACATAATAGAGGCAATCAACATCCCGTGTTCATGGATTGGAAGACTTAATATTGTTAAAATGTCCATACTTTTCAAAGTGATCTACAGGTTCAATGCAATCCCTATCAAAATCTCAATGGCATTTTTTGCAGAATGGGAAAAATCCTAAAATTCATATGGATTCACATAGGACCCTGAATAGCCAAAATGATGTGAAGAAAGAAGAACAAAGCTGGAGTTCTCAAACTTTCTGACCTCAAAACATCTTACAAAACTATTGTGATCAAAACAGTATGGTACTGGCATAAAAACAGACACATAGACCAATGGAGAAAAATAGAGAGCCCAGAAATAAACCCATATATATACAGCAAAATGATCTTCAACAAGGGTGTCAAGACTACACAATGGGGAAAGAATAGTCTCAACAAATAGTGTTGGGAAAACTAGATATCTACATGCAAAAGAATGAAATTGGATCCTTATCTTACACCATACACAAACATCAAATCAGAATGAATTAAAGGACATAAACGCAAGACCTGAAACTACAAAATTCCTAGAAGAAAACATAGGAGGAAAGCTTCTTAACATTGGTCTTGGCAATGATTTCTTGGATATTACACCAAAAGAAAGGCAACAAAAGCAAAAATAGACAACTGGGATTACATCAAAGTAAAAGGATTCTGCTCAGCTAAGGAAACCATCAGCAGAGTGAAAAGGCAACCTAAAAATGGAATAAAACATGCAAACCATATATCTGAGAAGAGGTTGATGTCCAACATATAGAAGGAATTCCTACAACTCAATAGCAAAAAACCAAATAATCCAATTTAGAAGTAGATGAGGACTTGAAGAGACATTTCTCCAAAGACATACAAATGGCAGGAAGAATATGAAAAGATGTTCAATGTCACTAATCATCAGGGAAATGCAAATCAAAACCACACTGAGATATCACCTCACACCCATCAGGATGGTCATTATAAAAAAACTTTTTTTAAATGACAAGAGTTGATGAGGATGTGGCAAAATTGGAACTTCTGTCCACTGTTGGTAGAAATATAAAATGATGGAGCTGCTATCAGGAACAGAATGGAGGCTCCTCAAATGACTCAAAATAGAACTACCATAAGATCCAGCAATTCCACTTCTGGGTATTTATACAGGGGAATTAAAAACGTGATCTCAAAGAAATATCTGCACACCCGTGGTTCACTACAACATTATTCACCATATCCAAGAGGTGGAAACAACCTAAATGTCCATTGATGGATGAATGGATATAGAAATGTGTATGTGTATACAATATTCCATTGTATACATACAATGGAATATTATTTAGCCTTAAAAAAGAAGGAAATTCCGTCACCACAACATGAATGAACATGACATTATGCTAAGTGGAATAAGCCAGTCACAGAAGGATAAATACTGCATGATTCTACTTATGGAAAGTACCTAAAGTACTCGAACTCATACAAGCACAAAGTAGAATAGTGTTTGCCAGGGGCTGGGAGGAGGAGAAAATGGGAAGTTACTGTTCAATGGGTAGAGAGTTTCAATCATGCAAGATGAGAATTTCTAGAGATGTGCTGTACAACAGCATGCATGTAGTTAACAACACTGTACTGTACACTTAAAAACTAGTTAAGATGGTAGATTTTATGTATTTTTTAAAATTTTTACTTATTAGGGCCGGCCCGGTGGTGCACTACTACAGTGCGCTGCTTGGGAGTGCGGTGG
>NW_007728585.1:269897-280879 GCF_000696425.1 Galeopterus variegatus
AATAGTATTCCATCATGTATATACACCATGTTTTCTTTATCCAATCATCTATTGATGGACACGTAGGTTGGTCTGTATTTTGGGTATTGTAAATAGAGCTGCAATGAACATGGGAGTGCAGGTGTCCCTTTGACATGATGATTTCCATTCCTTTGGATATACACACAGTAGTGAGATTGCTGGATCATACGATAGCTCTATCTGTAGTTCTTTGAGAAAACTCCATACTGTTATCCGTAATGGCTGTGCTAATTCGCAGTCCCACCAACAGCACAGAAGAGTTCCCCTTTCCCCGCATCCTCACCAGCATTTGTTATTCTCAGTCTTTTTAATAATGGCCAGTCTAACTGGTGTGAGAAGATATCTCAATGTGGTTTTGATTTGCATGTCTCTGATGACTAGTAATGCTGAGCATTTTTTCATGTACCTGTTGGCCATTTGCATGTCTTCCTTTGAAAAATGTCTATTCATCTCATTTGCCCAGTTTTTAATTGGATTATTCGTTGCGTATCTTTTTTGGTGGGCCACTATCCAACCCACTCACTATATATGTGGACACAGCTGTGGCTCACCTGTGCCAGATCTACAAAGACGGTGTCTGCTAGGATGACCAACCATCCCAACTTGCTTGGGACTGCCCAGTTTTAACACTGAAAGTCCCGAGTTCAAGGCAATCCAGGAGATTTAGTCACCCTAGAGTTGGCTCAGAAAGATGTAGATTTATAATATAGTATTTACAAAAGAGAAATAAAAATGTAGAAATAATATAGTATTTACAAAAGAGAAATAAAAATCAGAAACAGCTGGAGGATTGGAGGAGCTCCATGAACAGAAGGCCCAGACTAGTTATGTGAGAGCTAATCCTCTTTGGATCTGATTCTGATAAGTGTGCCTACTTATACGTCCAAACTTAAATAGTTACAGTGATCCTAACCGTGCACTCTGGAAACGTGGCTTCACGGAGGGCCAAAGACGGGAGTGGCAATCCCTACCTTTACTGTCAGTCTTAAGGATCATCATAATGATGACGATGGGCTCTCAAATCTTTGTAGGGCAATAAAAAGCTTGGACATAAGAAAAGTCTCAAAATGCACAGACAATCAGCATCAGGCCCCAGGTCTCCTGAAGTCATTCTTTAAGCTCCCTAAACATATCTCTGATAACCCAGAAATATTTGTCACCCTAGAACATTTAAGAGGTCAAATTATTTATTCTCATCTGAAAGCCTCAATTTAAGAATCTGCCAAGTCATTGGAGTTTATGACTCACTTAGAATTATTGCCTCTTTATTATTTTTCTCCCATTCTGTCATACAGTACTTAGATTTAGCCAGTAGTATCTGTTATTAGTTGATTCTGGATTTTTAATACCTGGTTGGGCACAGCAATCACATATGCCTGCATTTGCAGGTAACTCCAGTCGAGCTTTTCTGCGCACACCAATATAAAAAATGAGATTTCAGAGAAGAGTAAATTTATCTCTGACTTTGGCATTGAGAGAGTCACTGGACTCCACCCACACATCAGCCTTCTGCTCTGCGGTATACTTTGCAGTGTTGGGTTTGTAACTTTCAAGAAGTATTTAAGGTGCCCAGTGATAAAGAAACAACACATCCTTTCAGTGTAATAACATTTTGTGTTCTGAATGTGTACACTACCAGCTAACGGTTGATTCCATGGCTGAGTTTATTGGCAGAGAAGACAGCCACAGGGTGGTAAAAGCAGTGGGCAAAGAATCCACATGTGAAGAATATTTGTATCAAAGCTTAGAGGTGGTGGGGGCACAGGAGGTTTGTGCAGAACGAGATGCATACAGAAAGAGTTGGGCATTTATTGGAGACCCTGCAAATCCAAATTAAACCTAGCTTTATTGCCCACCTACTGTATGCACTATGGCCAATAATGAGGAAGGGTAAGACTAAGTCCATGAGAAGCCTGCCCTACCATCAGATATAATAAAACCGGCTGCCTTTAGTGAAGTGCACTATGTGCCATGAATTTTCAGTCACCATACACAACATTCTTACATTGTACAGACAAGGGAACTCAGAAAGTCATATGCTCAAAGTCACACAACTAGGAAATGGGGAAACTCGAATTCAAATCCTGACCTGACTCCAAAGCTCACTCTCTTTCCACCAGAGTCTATTTGAGGAAGTGAAATGTAGTACTATGTGCCCAGTACTTGGTAACAAGGGTACAAACTAATTGCTTTCCAAAGTTGTTGTGCGAAATTAGAGTCCTACCAGCTATGTGAGAATCTCAACTGACCAACATCCCTCGTCAGCACTTGATAATAGCAGACTCATATTTTTGCCAACCTGTACATAATGGTATCTCATTATGGCTTTAATTTGAGGTTCCTAAATTCTGATAGTTAGGTACCTTTTCATATGCTTATTAGCTATTCCTGTTTTCTTTGAAATACCTGTTCAAGTCATTTACCCATTTGCTTTTGAATTATCCTTTTGTTATTTATTTGTAGACGTGCTTTACATACCCTAAGTACTAATATTTTTTCAGTTGTAATGTTGCAAATAACTTCTCTGAGTTTGTGGATTTTTTTTTCCTTTATGATGTCTTTTGATGAACTGATATTCTCCATCTATAGTCAGCCTTATCAATCTTTTTGTTCATGGTTTATGCTTTTTGTGTCTTCTTCAAAACGTCATTCCCTATGCCAAGGTCATAAAAAAATCTCCTATATTCTTTCCTAAATTGTTTAGAATTTGCTTCTCATGTTTACCTCTATAATGTACTTGTAATTAATTTTTTGTATATGGTGTTGGTAGGGACCTGACTTCACTGCAACCCTCTTGTAAATATGATTTCCAAGTTGTCTCAGCACTATTTACTGACTAATCCTTCCTTCTCCCATTTGTCCACAATGCCTGCTGTGGATTGCATGTCCCCCCAAACTCATTGAGGCTTGGTCCCCATTTTAACTGTGTTAAGAGGGTGGGAAATCCTATTATGGTAATTGAAAGGTGGGGCCTTGAAGAGGTGATTAGATTGTGAGGATCATGCCCAAATAAATGGATTAGTCCATTGTTGGTTTAATGGTGGTCACAGGCATGGTTCTGAGGGCTTTAAAAGGAGGAGGAGTTAGCAAGCTCTCTGATCCACCATCTGCCATGTGACACCCTGCTTTGCTGCAAAGAGTCACTACCTACCAACAAGGCTTTCACTAGATGAGTTCCCTGGACTTTGGACTTCCCAGCCTCTAAAACTGTAAGCAATAAATATCGTTTCTTCACCCAGTTGTCAAGTATTTCTGTGATAAGCAACAGAAATAGACTAATACAATGCCTATCTGTTATAAATCAAGTTTCTTTAAGTGGGGGTCTGTTTCTAGCTCTCTGTTTTGTTCCATTGGTCTATTTGTTTCTTCCCAGGTTAATACCACACCATCATAAATATTTGTTGCTTTATCATAAGCTTCTATTTCTCAATTTGCATATACATTTGGGAATCAGTACATCAATCCCCCTCTCCCAAAATCCAGTTGCAAGTTTGATTGGAATTGCACTGAATCTTTAGGACATTTTGTGGAGAATTGACATTTTACAGTATTGAGTCATCCTATCATGAACATGGCATAGCTCTCCATCTATTTAGAATTCTTAGTATCTTTTAAATAAATTTCTCCATAGGGGATTTTATGCATACTTTGTTAGATTTATTCCTGGGTACCTTTCCATTTTTAAACTGTCGGTGAGGTAAATAAATACAGTTTAATTTTTTATTTTGTTTTTGTGCTCAGAAATATCAACAATCTCTTTTGTTAAATTAACAATTTATTGGAATGTGTATAAAAATTATATCTGAATTTTTTTCCATTTTTTAAATTGTGGTAAAACATTTATAACATAAGGATTGCCATTTAAAGCAGTTTTAAACATACAATTGCATGGGATTAATTACATTCACAATGCTCTGTAACGAATACCTCGATTTCCAAAAGTTTCTCATCATCAAACATAAATTCTGTACCCATTATGCAATAATTTCTTATTATTCCTCCCCCTTCTGTTTCTGGTAACTATGTCTGTGAATTATGATAGGGCTTTTTTTTTTTTTTTTTTCCATAACAATAATCTGAAACCAGTTGGCTTGAAAACAAGACCAGGGCCGGCCCGGTGGAGCACTCAGTAGAGTGCGGCGCTTGGGAGTGTGGTGGCGCTCCCGCCAAGGGTTCGGATCCCATATAGAGACCGGTCCGCTCACTGGTTGAGCACGGTGTGGGCGCGACACCGAGGGGTGCGATCCTGTTGCCGATCACGGTACGGGCGCGACACCGAGGGTTGCGATCCCGTTACCAGTCACGAAAAAAGACAAAAAGGAAAAAAAAGAAAGAAAACAAGACCAATAGTTTCCATTTTCTTTGAATAACACTTAAATAGCGTTAACAGTGAAGGGATCACAATGAACTCCAGTTCTCTAATTGACTCAAAAGAAAATAGAAATGCACTAATGTGGGACAAGGACCATGTATGTGTAACCACAAATACATCTGTTGGAGTTACTGATAAAGATAATAATCAGAGTGGTGGTAATGGAAGAAAGGAAAAGAAAAAAAACTGGAGAGACTGAGTATCTTTTTAAAAATGTGGTCTAGAGCTTGGAATTCTTTGGAGATAGACACCCATAATATAAATGGTAGGCACTGTGTTTTATACAACGAGACTTTAATGCAATACATTTTGAAGAGAGAAACAATCCACTATTGTGTGTCTAGCAAAGTTTTGGCCAGAATCTCAGTTGTGCATGTGTTTGTATTTAAAGAAATAAATACGCCTTAACAATTCTTTAATCAGTAGCATAATAACTCAGAAGCTGCCATCTGTGAGTTTAATCATCTAAACACTGGAGAAAACTGCTGAGTGTCCTGAGGGGGAAACCTCCACATAAGCAAGCTAAGTAGACACACACAGACTGTGGCTACAAGACAACAGAAGAACTAGTCAGCTCATTCAATCAGCCAAACCAGTTACTTAACATTTTGATATCTGTTAACTAATTGCGCTTCTTTTTTTCCAAATGAATTTGTTGGTATTACCCAGACTGGTTAAGTGACTAATGCCTGACTCTAGAAAAAGAATCCTACATGCCAATTCTTTCCATTTTTTAGGTGATGCATCTTACAAGTCACATGTCTCCCAAGGGGTCTGGGAAACCTAATGACATGTAATCTCCTGGATCAGTTAGGCTGAGTTCCTAAGGGCAGGATGCAGGTGAAATCAAAATCAGGACCACCCATCACCTTTCTGTCCCCAGCACCTAGCACATAGTAAGTATTCATCAAGGCTTGTGAGATGTGTCTGCGCTTCTCTTTGGAAAGTTCATGGTGGATACCCTGAGAACCGCTCACTACAGAATGTCACCTTGTCAACTGTGCTAACATTATGATTGGAGATGACGAAGGAGCATTAAAATGCCAACCCACACTAGAGCCTGATACAGCACCTATGACCAAGCATAACTTCAGATACAAGTCCCTCTGCCTTCTCTCCAGTGCAGAGGAAGCAAGTGGGCTGGGAGGTCCCAGGTAAAGGAACACAACACTAAGAGAAGTCACAGGTCGTGGCACATGCACAGTGTGCTGGCAATCCACTCATCACCACTAATAAGGGCCAACCTCTCCACCAATGCCCTTCCTTGTCTGCAGCCTGCCAGGAATCACTGCATGCAAGTAAAGGGTGACAGTAATAATGAGAACAGTGAACACTATGGAGATTATTATGCACTAGCTGTGTTTCTAAGTGCTTTAACACACACGTTTATGAACTTATGAGGAAGCAGTCCTCTTCCTAACTAAACCATAAACACTGGTTGAAACGTCACTGCTGTCGAGGTTGCATGTGAACACAGCATCCTGCTCTGTGAAATGAACATCTGCCTTTCATCCTTCTAAAAAATTCCATTCTCCTTCCAGAGAGACACTCTTGAGAGGTCCCATTAGGAAATCAACCCCTCACTGGAGACTCCACCTGGAAAAGAGATTAAAAAGTGAAGCATAGGCAGATGACGTTTAAAAGACCCTCTGCTGTCTCTTAAGAGTCAACAGGAGGTAAAGCAGCAGCTCTCACCAAGGAAATAAAATTGTCTACAAAGCAAACTTGCAAAGCAAATCTAGCAGCCCTGGCCTTGTCTTTGATACATGGCTGTCTCCCACGCTCTTTACAACAGTGATGCCTGTGCGTTTCAGTGTATATATTACATATGAGGAAAATAGGGCTCTCCAAAGACAAAGGCATGCCCAATCTGTCTGTCAGCATGGGAATCAGCAGTAATAAGAGGCCCCACCTGATGTATTTCATGCCCCAGTGCAGACAGGACATTTGAAAAATGTTGACAACACCTATCAGTGACCAAAGGTGCAGGAGGCAAACTGCTGTGGAAAGGGATGACTTTCATGTTAGATTCAGGGGCCACTGGTGGCTCCCAAGTTTTGGATTTTGCATGTAAAAGGCCATCCAAAAATTCAAGGGTTGTCATCTCAGACTGCATTGCTAGCCCCTCAGTCATCTATAAGTATCTGTGAAGAGCTGCGTTCTCATCCTGGGCTGGGTGCCACGGAGGATGTAAATAGGAGACAGAAGGCTATCGAGCTAATCATCCAGTAACAAAGATGATCCGTCTGAAGTCTGTGAATTGAAAGACATACACCCGCAGTCAGGAGCTTGGATCTGCGGCTGTTTGAGCTGAGCACCTCCCCGCCACCCCCTGAAATAGCAGCAGGACACATGTCCCTTCACCTCTCAGAGAATGACACACAGTGCCCTACCCCACCGCAGCTGTGCTGCATGTCCAGAAAACAGTAGTGGAAACTCAGCCCTTCTAAACAGATCTTTTCCCCATTGCTATCAACATTGCAAAATGCTTCTGAACATTAGAGGAAATTTATTACCAGGTTCCCAGGAGGCGATGTTTGCTTTCAGCGACCAGGCACCACTGGCTCGGGGTTCTTTCCTCTGCTTTTTAGTCTCAGTGTGCTTTCTTGGGCTTTATTTTCTAGAATCGAGACAGCTGATGTGATGAGAGGATTTCTGATCCTAGGAACCCCTAACAACCCCACCTGGGAATACCTGTGTGTCACAAAACTCACCATCCACCAGGAAAGAGCTGTGGCGGCCACCCCCCTGTGGACTAGGGAGAGAAGACCTTTAAGGCCATGTGGATTCCTTCTCTAGACCTCAAGTCACAGCACCTGGGTAGGCACTGATCAGGGCTATGCTCCACCCAGCTGGACACAAGAACAGAAGAAGCCAGCTGGGACAGGCCCTAGACAATCATCTGCCCAATGCCTCTTCTTTCAGTGACAAGCAGTGAGGCCCGGGACAGCAATGTAATGTCCCCAAACCAACCCAACTAAGGCACAGCCTGACGTCTAACATCTCCCATCATTGCTCTTTCTGTCACTGACAATGCCCTTCCCATGTGCTGGGGGACTGTCACAGAAGTGTGACCAACACATATCTGTTTCATAAAATGACGGGTCCTTGTGACTTCCACGTAGCCATGCTTTTGCTTTTTGTGCCAGCAGTCGGTCAGCAGGCCAGGTGCCACGCCGAGGGTTCACACAGGGGAAACCGGAGCAGAGATGGGTTAAGTAACCTCCCAGACACGCCATGAGTCAGCAGCCGCCACCGCAGCCTCTGCCTGTTCCCACCCCACCTGCAGCTCCTGCTTGCTCTGATTTCACACCCGTGCCTCGCTGCTAGAGCTGCTGGGCCATTGTTATCCTTGGCAAACGCCAGTGTATTGTCACCCAAGGCCTGGGTCAGACACGGTGAGAAAACACTCGGAACGAGACACCACCGCTCCACGCAGGGCAGGTGGCATTTGGAAGGGGGCCAGCTGCTAATCACGCTAAGACAAACTTCCATTTCAGTCTCTCCTATTTTATGGCTCCCATCTGTTTACCTGCTGGTTTCTGCAGGTTAGCGGGGAATGAGCTTTGATCCTGCTCCAATACCAACACCACTGTTTGTCCCCATGCTCAGCAAAGGAAGCGTGGCAAGCAGAGCAGGTCAGGAATGAGCCCCACTTCGTCTCCCAGGGGGACCAGAGACTCCTCCCCACGCACTCTGGCACCTGCCCTTTGCATGTGACTCGACCCATGTGGCCTAGCATGGTTGTTTGTCTTTTGTGGGTTGGTCCTGCCTCTCAGTGGGACCTGGCAGTCTGTCTCATGGCTTTGCATGGCGAGAGTTTTGCAGTTACTCAAGAAACACTGCAGGTGATGACAAGGATCAGGAAATGACAATGAAACAGGAGGAGGACAAACTCAGCACAGTCTAGAACAGTAGCCACAGCAAGCTCTAGGACCCCAGGCTTGCGTGGTCCTCCAGAGAATGTGTGAAAACAGGAAGACTCTGACCAGCAGTCTTGCTAGCAAATACACCTAGTCCTGTCCTCTGCCTTCGGGGCAGTGGCCACCGTGATGTTTCCAGACACCAGGAAGCTTCGGTGGGAAGCTATTTCTCATTCCCAGCCCTCCTCCAAGCTGCTGTGGAGGAAGGTTTTTCAGACACTAGACCTTTGAAGAGCCATTCAATAAGGCCAAGAATTCAGGGACAAAGGAAAGAAGATTCTGCAGTCTTTTCCCACGAAAGGAGAGGTGAGCTGAGACAATATTTCAGAGACTCACCCAAGTACTCAGTGGAAATGGGGTTATAAGCTGTCAATCCCACAGAGGTCCTATAAAAAGTCAATCCACTTGACCAAAGACTCAAAGTGGCAAAGGCTGAAAGACGCTGGCCAGGCGCAAGGACAATCAACCCCAGCCCTGCAGCCCCCGAGGACCTCAGCTTCCACGGCTGCACAATGGGGTTGTCGGACGGGGAAAGGCCAAGGTCCCTTCCAAATTTAACATCCAACATCTGCCTCTGAGTGTCCTGAGACAACGTGTTTGTCAGTTTCATGTTTGCCGTTAATAGATATCACGGATCCACATTACAGTCGGTCACATCGGGATTTTATGTCGAATCCCAAAATGTTGGCAATATTCCTGGCCTGCAGCAGTGGTGACCTGGGAGCCCAAATTTTGTCATATATTCAATGGCCATCAACAAAGAAGGATCTTAGATTTTATTGATGAGAAAAATGAGACCTTGAGAGGTCAGACAGCTCGCTCAAGGTCACGCAACTGAGAAGGACATAACTCAAGTCCAGTGGCCTTTCCAGTCCTGGGTGGGTAGAAAGGAGAGATGATTAGCAGCAGGACACAAAGAGGAAAAAAGAAAGGGAAAAAATACCTCCTTGGAATGACTTTAAGTGACTCAGTCTCTTTATGTTTCCCATTTCTACTTCTCAAGGAAGTATTTCGATCATTCACTAACTTTAAGTACCATGAAGAAATGGGTTACGTGAAACCAAAGTAGCCACCGTGTCTAACAGTTTAGAAATTGCTACTCTGTGGGCAAAAAAAAAATAAGAGGGAAAGACTAGTGGAACCACCCTGTTAAAAAGAAAAAAGGAATTTTTTCTATGTCCCCAGATTTTTTTCAAAAAATTGTTTTCTACGTGAGATTTTACATATACAATCCGCAGTCATCTTCAAGATTTTTTTTTGGGGACTCAAAACAGGAATGTCTCAAAAGAAGACAAATTGCTTTTCACAAGAGCTTGGCAGCGCCGCCTCTGGGCCTCTCTTTGCAGCACGAAGCCACTGGGTCAGCCCACACGTGGGCAGCAGGGTGTAAAAGGCTGTGTAATTGCACCAAGCAGGAAACATACACATGGGGATACACAGTGCTTTTGAGAAAGAGGGTGTGAGGGTCAGGAAGGGCTCTTTAAAAGGAGAATTCACAAGCTTGGCCGTGTTTCTGATTTCAGTCCAAAGGGGTTTCACACAGTTCCAATCAGGACACCCAGTTTTCAGCGACTTCTCATCCAAAGGGCACTGGCTGCAGCAAAGCTGGACACTGAACTGATTTTGGCAGGTGGAAGGATGCAGAAAGGGTGTCTCTGTCTGCTTTGTCCTACTATAACAGAAAGCCACAGGCTGGGTAATTTATAAAGAAATGTATTTGCTCACAGTGTGGAGGCTGGGAATCCAAGACTAAGGTGCTGGTATCTGGCGAGGGCCATCTTGCTGTGTCATGACATGGCAGAAGGCATCACATGGGTGAGAGAGCGAGAGAAGGGGGCCACATTCATGCTTTCATCAGGAGCCCACTCCTGTGATATTGGCATTAATCCATTTATGAGGGCAGAGCCCTCGTAACCTAATCACCTGCAAAAGGTCCCTCGTCTCAAAACTGCTGCACTGCGGATTAAGTTTCCAACAATGAACTTTGCAGGACACATTCCAGCCACAGCAGAGGAAATGATTTTAGACATTTAAAAAATGGACATAGTGTTTTGTTTTTGTTAAGATAATGTAATTGCTATGTCATAGCCAAGCTCCTAAAGGGTCCACAGGTTCACATCTGAACCAGGCAGGACATAAACCCACAAAAGGACAGCTGCCTCTGTGGCTCCAGTAGGCAGCATCTCTCAGAAGGCACCAGCAGCCAAGGGTGCTGGCTGCATGAGGGCCTTCAGGAATAGCTCCACGAAAAACTATATGCTACACCACAGAAACTGAGATCTAAAGGAGAAAACATACTTCCTCCCCAGAACTGAGAACCTGCTATCTTTATATGCACTTTTGGAAATCTCTACAAATGCAATAGAAATTGCTCAGCCCCCAAAATCTAAGCTCATCACTTCAGGCAGGATAGGTTTCAAAAATAAACCATCATTCAAAAAGAATGTGTTATTTTTCCTTTAGCAAAAATGAAAGTTCTCCCCCCCTCCCTTCCCACCTTTGTTAATTTTCATAGAATTATTTTTACCCTCACCCTGTAAAGCTTGAGGAAATTCCAACTTTTTACTCTGGAAAGTTACAATATCTGGTTAGTTCTGGGTACAACGTCCTGCAGAGATTACTGTATGTCTACCACGTGTCATGTTACATATGTACCCATAAGAAAT
>NW_007728585.1:281400-282985 GCF_000696425.1 Galeopterus variegatus
AAGCAGGACTTAAAATTCTATAAACAGTGTAATCAAAACATTTTTTAATCTGTATATGATTGAAGAATAAATTGAAAAACTGGAGTCCTATGATCACTTCTAAAAATTAAATTTGTGGTTAAAAATTAACACCCAAACCCCCCATGTCCAAATGGCTTTTACAGGCAATTTCTACCAAATTTTGTCAATCCAATCTTTTTTGTAAACTCTTCCAGTGAATAGAAAAAGAAGAAACATTCCCCAACTCATTTGATGAAGCTAGTATAACTTTGAAACCAAACCAGATAAGGACAGGACAAGAAAAAAAATTACAGGCCGCATTCACTCATGAATACAGACGTGAAAATCCTAAACAAAATTTTAGCAACTTGAAACCCTGCAGTGTATTTTAAAATAATAATAATGATGACAAAAGTATCTTTCATGCAAATAATATAAAAATAGTTTAACGTTAGGAAATCCGTTAATGTAGCTCGTCCATTAACATACTAAAGATGAAAATGATCACTTCAATAGATGTAAAAACAGCATTTCATAAAACTTAATTCCCATTCATGAAATTTTTAAAATATTAGCGAACTAGAACAAAAATTTCCTTACTTTGATAAAGGGTATCTACCCATATCATAGAACAAACATCATATTTCATGGCTAAATGATAGAAGCATTGTATTAGTCTGTTCTGTTTCTTAAACAAAATACACAGATCTGGGTATTTTGTAAAGAAACGAAATGTATTGCTTATAGTTTCAGAGGCTGGGAAGTCCAAGTGCAGGAAACACATTTGGTGAAGGCCTTGGTGGTGGCAACAGTGACCCAGGGGTCTCATGTGGCAGAAAATGGTGGAACAGAGAGACCGAAAGACTCTTTGTGTTCCCCTTTTAAAGTCCTCAGAACCACGCCCCTGACCGCCATTATTAACCCATTTACTAGGCATGGTCCCACAATCTAATCACCTCTTCAAGGCCCCACCTTTCACTTACTGTAATAGGATTTCCCACCCTCTTAACACTGTCAAAGGGAGGATCAAGATTCTAATACATAAAACTTGGGGGGCACAATTCAAGTTTCAATGAGTTTGAGGGACACATTCAACCCACTACAAGCATTTCTTTACAAAATTGAGAACTGACAAGAATGCCCATGTATTCATCTGTTTCTGTTGCTTATAACAAAATGCCAGGAACTGGGTAATTTGTAAGAAAACAAAATTTATTGCTTACATCTTCGGAGGCCAGGAAGTCCAAAGTCCAAGGAACACGTCTGGTGAGGGTCTTCCCTGGCAGTAACGCTGGGGTCTCACATGGCAGAGCGAGATAGCTCCGCATATGCTCTCCTTTTAAAGCCCTTAGAACCACACCCATAACCGTCACTAAACAATTCGCTGTGGCAGGGTCCCCACAATCTAATCACCTCTTCAAGGGCCCACCTTTCAATTACGGTAATAGGATTTCCTACCTTCAACAGTTACAGTGGGGGTTAAGCTTTAATGACTTTGGGGGCCATTCAACCAACTGTAGCCAACACCACCGCTCCTATTCAACATGCTACTAGAGAATCTAGCTAGAAGAATGTGAAAAAAAGT
>NW_007728585.1:283716-286729 GCF_000696425.1 Galeopterus variegatus
TAGAGAATCTAGCTAGAAGAATGTGAAAAAAAGTCAGTAAGAGGAAAAAAGGATTGAAAAGAAAGAGAGGCAAATGGTCATAAATGCACTTAACATAATAATCTACATACAAAATTCAAGAGAATGCACAAAGTATTACACTTAATAAAAGAGTTCAGTCAGTCTGTTGCATATAATTAATATCTCATTAATATATATAATAATATAATATCTCATTAATATACAGAAATCCACACAGGTCCACAACAATCAATCAGAAAATGTAATTTTTGCAAAGATCAATCCATCCACAGTAACAAAATATTATAGACAGCCCTAAAGTATCAAGAAACAATTCTAACAAAATATGTTAATGCCTTTGTGGAGAAAATTCTAAACATTTACTGAAAGACAATAAAGAAGACCTGAATAAATGACAAAGTAGAACATGTTCATGGATGTGAAGACCAAATATTCCTAAAGATGTAAATTCTCCTCAAATTAAGCTATACATTCTAAGTCTAATAGAAAAATCAATAAGATTATTATTATTTTATTATCATTATTATTTTTTAATTTTTTGTTTGTTTGTTTGTTTGTTTTTGCAGAACTTGACGAGTTGTTCATAAGAGCCAAGAATAACCAAGACAAAGGGGAGCCCATGCACCCTTAAATACCAAGACTGATAAAGTGATAGTAAGACGTGTGGGGTCTGGTGTGGGGACAGACAAGAAGACCAGTGGAACACACATATCATGAGAACTCGGCATGAAGAGGAAGCATTGTGAATCAGTGTGTACAGGATGGACTCTTCAATAAACAGTGCAGAAACAACCAGCTACCTGTATGCAAAAAAATAAAATGAGATCGCTACCTTTCACCGGTCACAAAAAACAATTTCCTATTGGAATACAGTATTAAATACAAAAAGCAATTTGTGAAAACTATTAGAGAAAAATATAAGAAGCTACCTTTCTGAATGATGCAGGTAAGGGTGTTTTAGGTATGACATCAAAAGTATAAAGCACTAAAGAGAAATAGACAATATAAATACAGATTAGGAGAAGATAACACAAATAAATATAACTGTGTAGAAAAAATTTAACAGAAGAAAGTTAGACCTGCCTACAAGGTTGGCCCTTGGCTGGCATCTGGGGACTTGTATTTCAGGAGGGTTCCCACCATTTGATAAGAGTGCCTCACTGTACCTAAACTATTTGTACAAATGTTGTTGATGCTGAATGCCTGCTTTCTTTCTGGGAATCTGGAATTTTGGTACATGCTAGGTTAAGGGTGACCAGCTCCCAATAAAAACCTTGCTCAGCAAGTCTCTAATGAGCTTCTCTGGCAGACAACACTTCACACACATTGCCTCAATTTGATGCTGGGGGAATTAAGTGTGTCCTATGTGACTCCACTGGGAAAGGACCCTTGGAAGCTTATGCTTGGTCCTTTGCTAATTTTGTTCTGTATACTTTTGCTATAACAAATCTTTTCTGTGACTACAACTATAGGCTGAACCCTGTGAGCCTCCTAGTGAAACACTGAATCTAGGAGTGGTCTTGGGGACCTCAGACACAAAAACAAACAAAAGATTCACATTCAAACCTTCTAAAACTCATTTACACTACTGGATATAAAAAAGACAAGGAATACGATAAGAAAAAAAAATGAGCAAAGAAAAACAACAGGCTATTCTTAGAAGAGAAAGATCCCATGGCTCATAAACTATGAAAAGATGTTCAATCTCAAGCTAAAACAAGAGAACCACCTCTCATCTGCACCTGAGGATGGCAGGATTTTAGAGTCTACAAATATAGAATGGTGGCGAGACAGTAGAGAAACCACTTTGGAGAACAATCTGGCAACATCTACTAAAGTTGAAGATGTACGTATCCTGTGAACCAACACATGACATGAGCAACAGAAGTGTGAAGTCTTACATGTACAAAGCTCATACAAGGATGTTTATTACCGTATTGCTTGTAACATGGAAACACTGGAAACAGCCTCAGCAACCATCTTCAGTTTCACGGTATATCAATTCACAGATACACTAGCTAAGTTTGCCTTCAGACCAACTATAAGTATTAATTACTCTAACCTGTGCTGTACAAACTCCCAAAAAAGTGATCCTTTTCAGACCAGTTCTGTGAATTCAGTGTCCAAATTAAATTGTATTAGCCTATACCCATAAAGCAGGCAGCTGACATACGTCACTGTAAGACAGGAATTACACTTGGCTGTTAGGGCTCCTCTGGGAGTGCCCCCTGTGTTATAGATTCCTCTCTGCATCTTTCCCATGGCTCCTTCTGTCCTTCTACCCTACCAAGCCTGAGCGAAATCACATCCTTTGTTCTGATTTCAAACATCTCTCTCCAAAGTAACCTGCGGGAGTTTCTCCAGATATATAAAATCTGCTCAAAGCCTTCTTGAATAAAAAACAGAATAGTACATATTAAATGTATTCACGTCCCACAATCAGTTTCCACTTGGGGGACAGACTGATTTACGCTTTGATTTCCTTGATGTGGCAGTTAGTGTCTATTTCCATAGGAGAACATATGTCAGAGATATTGACAAATGTCTCAAAGACAAAAGAGGAAATAAACTCACAAATCAAGTTCAGTTTTAACTACTGTCGGGGATAATTGCATGTTAGCTTAAAGAAAGATTTTATGAGGAGGTTTAACTATAAAAGCAACACAGTGTTATCTAAGCCTAGATCCCCGCTGTGTAGTGCACATGGACATTTCAGGCTCATTACGATTTAGTTCTTGGCATTAACAACTTTCACCACGGTGGAGCATGCAAAAGGCAAGGGCTGGCCCGGTGGTGCACTGGATAGTGCGCCGCTTGGGAAGTGCCACGGCGCTCCCTCCCGAGGGTTCGGATCCCATATACAGACCGGTTCCCGCTCACTGGCTGAGCGAGGCGCGGGAGCAACACCGAGGCTTGCGATCCTGTTGCCAGTCCCCGGTCCGGTACGGGGGCAACACTGAGGGTTGCGATCCGTTGCCGGACACGGAAAAAA
>NW_007728585.1:287729-292728 GCF_000696425.1 Galeopterus variegatus
TGGCCATCAGGCAGCAAGGTAAGGGAGGGTTTGGGACAGTTTTTATCAAGGCCCTGGACTGTGACCTAAAAGGGGCCTGGGAGCTCTTCTCCCATCAGGGCCCTGGGACTCTGCCACTGCTGCCTCTTTGCCGAACTTCAAAAGCAAAATGCTCATCCTTTCATAGATGTCCCTGATTCTATTTTAGTAGAACTAGACGACCTGATAATATTCAAGATATCGTCTAATATTTCTCAAGAAGAGACTATGACATATCTTGTATTATTTTTCTCAGTCATAGAACAAAGGGGCTTTTAGAAGAAAATAAGGAAGGATATTTAGGGATGTATTTCTTAGATAAGATACTCAAAAGCATCAGCAATAAAGATGGGTACGATACTGAAGCTAAAAACTGTACAACAAAAGACTCTTTAATTAAACACAATGAAAAGACCAACCACAGACCAGAGAAGAAACATGCCACACACAGAACCAACAAAAAGATGATTATTTAGAATATAAAGAGCCCCTAAACCCATAAGGGCAAGACAAGCATCTAACAGAAAAATGGGCAAAGGATAGGATCAGGTAGATTACAGAAGGGGAAACCCTGAACGGCATGCAAGGATGATCGATCTCACCAGGAATCAGGGTTAAAAGAATTAGAATTAAAAGAATAAGATGTCACTTCTCAGCCATTTAATTGGCAAATATTTAAAGTTTGATAAAAACAAGGGCTGGCAAGAGAGGAACGGGAAGGCAATGTCTACTGGAAAAACCACTTTGGAGAGCAGCTTGGCAATAACTAGTATTGACAATTTCTCTCTCTCTCTCTCTCTCTCTCTCTCGATTCCATCAAATCTCTCTCTATATATGTATATGATTGTAGAAAACTTCCCTGTAGGTGCAAAAGAAGACATACCCAAGAACGCACAGAACACAAGTGTAGGTGACAGAGGAAAAATAAAACCCTAAATATCCATCAACAGGAGAGTAAATAAACCACATACTCACACAATGGAATACTACGTAGCAGCTAATACTATACATGTACCAATTTGAATGAATTTCAAAAACATAACATTGAGTGAAAATGCAAACTGCAGACTGTCGGGCACAGCGTGATATCATTTACATACAACTTTTAAATGGCTCAACACAATATATGTGTTTGCATTTGGTATATAAATGGATCGTACACAGGCACGGTTAACTCAAGTTGCTTTAGAGGTTACTGCTTCTGGGAAAGAGGACAGGAGTTGGAAAACAGCACACAGAGAGCCTCAGCTAAATTTTTATTGCTTCAATTATTTAAAATAAAATGAGACCTGAAGCAACTACGGCATAGTGTTAAGATCTGATAAAACTGATGATGGATACTCAACATGCTGTCCCTATTCTTATCTATATGTTTGAAATATTTAAAAATAATCGTGAGCTTCATGATGCTATTTTAAATCCAACAGTTAAGCATTTTTCTCTTTTGTCCCCCGGGCAAAGAAAGACATTGCAGGCAGAGGGAATGGCACAATGGAAGGCCCAGAGGTTCTGGAATACATGGAAAATTCAAGGAACAGCAGTGAGCCCCTGCATCTCGAGTGGCTAAAGGTGAGTCCAGGCGGGTCAGGAATGAGCCCTGAAGGCCACCTGAGGAATGCGGCCTGACCTCATGCCACAGGCAGAGGGGAGCCACCGAGGCTGATCCCCAAAGCAAGTGGCATTGAGAAATTGCTCCTGTTGTCACCACTGCAGCTGCCCACAGGAGACAGAGCTGTGACCTGCAGCAGTCCCCAAGACTACACGGTGGACATAGGGTGAATCACTGTCTCCTGAGGCCATCAGGCAGCAAGGTAAGGGAGGGTTTGGGACAGTTTTTATCAAGGCCCTGGACTGTGACCTATAAGGGGCCTGGGAGCTCTTCTCCCATCAGGGCCCTGGGACTCTGCCACTGCTGCCTCTTTGCCTCTGTCTGAGCACAGCAGAGGACGTTTGTGTCTGGCTCCAGATCCCATCCTTCTCCCACACACACTAAACAAGCATGGACCACAGACTCCAGCCAGCACAGTCTCTGCAGGACAGCTCCCCAGCTGGCTCCTTTTGGCCTAATGAGCCTGGGTGTCCTCAGGCTTCCCAACCTTCCTCTGGCTCCAGCCACCATGGTCATTCCACCTCCTGGCTCCCTGCTGATCTCTTTGGGAATAGCACCCCCAAGTCCTTCAGACTCAGGAAATACTGACATGAATGGGTAACACAGAAGAAATTCCTCACTACTGGATTATTATTTTCCTGGCAGGTATATTCCAGCACAGGAACAGCAGCTTGATAGGGCTCAGTGATATTCCGCTTCCCAGTCTGAGTGTCCTGTAGGACCCAAGAACAGGAAAAGGTGGAGATCTAGGATCCATGGGAGGTGAGTTTGGGAGTGGGTACCTTGGGGCAGGCCAGAGTCCTCTATCTTGGAACTCAAGGCACAGATGAAGCAAGTTTCCCTCCAGCTGGTTCTCAAAGTCACATCAGGCCCCCTCCCAGACAGGTTCTGAACTCCCTTGGCCTCCCTCTGGCCCACAGCCTCTAGCCTCCCTCTGGCAGTTCCCTGTAGCTTTTGGGCTTCCTCCCAAGATGGCGTCTTCTGCCTCTCCCAGCTTCTGGAAATGCAGTATTGCTTTTCCCATTGCACCTTTCCACTACAACTGTCTCACTAAAACTTGCCCTGTTGCTCTTCTTCACTCTGCCCCACTCACCTCCAGCCCTAATAGAGCTTTGGGCAGAAATATTAAGATATCGTTAGCCCCTTCTTATCTTCTGAAAATTTTCCCTAGAAGGGGAAAGATAAAATATAATCACATGTCTGCAGAGTGGCATTTCTCCACAGTAATTTTATACACACATGTCTGTATGTATACATATATATACACCTTATTCTAAACAAACCCAAAATGCAGGACCTCAAAATTCCAGGATTTATGAAACAAAACTAACTGTGCAAACCTGAAGTTACAATTTTTGAGAATTTCCACACCAAAGCACGTGAACTAAGGTGTGATTAGCAACTCAACTCTGCAAGTTGCAATGACTACACACTGCCTTCTCCTCCCCAAGAAAAGGAAAATAATCAGAAACTAAAAGTGGACTCAGGAAGCCAGTAGGGATCAGAATAATTCCTATGAATCAAAGAAGTGACCCTTTATATGGGAAAGGAAAAATGCACCATCAGGAAAGAACTCTTGGAAGGAAAAACACTAAAACATTCAGGAGAGTATTTTACTAACCATAATCTTAATCAATGGATCAAACATGTGTTCCAGTCACCTGTTGTGGCACTTACTCTAAGTTTTTGATAAAAATCAATGCAAAGAAAGAATTCATGTTCCAGTCAATCATTAAAATGTAGCTCTTTGGGGCTGGCTGGCTAAGTCAGTCAGTTAGACCACAGACGTGTAACACCAAGGTCAAGGGTAAATCAATGCAAAGAAAGAATTCATGTTCCAGTCAATCATTAAAATGTAGCTCTTTGGGGCTGCCTGGCTAAGTCAGTCAGTTAGACCACAGACGTGTAACACCAAGGTCAAGGGTATGGATCCCTTTACCAGTCAGCTGCCAAAGGAAAAAAAAATCTATACATTTTAAATTTAAATTTTGAAAAATGTAGCTCTTCTGCAAAGGGAATCAGGTGATCCTTTTTATTAGTTCATGACCTTTTTTATTGGCCTCACATCAGTATCTGCTTTCTGGCCACGTGCAATATCATTATTTTCTGTGTGATTATTTTCTTGATGCTTGCATGGACGAAAAGAACATGGGTACACCCACAGCAGCAGGACATGGCAAGCTGTCCCCTTCTCCACCTCTGTCACCCCTGGGTATCACAGGCCATTCTAAGATTCGGGAAATAAAATAAACAAACTGAGAGAGGGAGAGAAAAGTGAGGCAGACAATAAAACTCCTTCAAATACAATGTATGGTGGGAAACAAAATTTGAGGTAAGAAGCCATGTCTCCATATCAAAAACTCCTCAAAGTTAGGTCTACAGACAGTTTACCAATCCCCAGCAATAAGTATAGAAACTGAGAGTAAGTACTTAGAACCTTTTGCAGCAATATGAATAATTTTATATCAACTACTCTTAATAATAATAGAACATGGGTACACCCACAGCAGCAGGACATGGCAAGCTGTCCCCTTCTCCACCTCTGTCACCCCTGGGTATCACAGGCCATTCTAAGATTCGGGAAATAAAATAAACAAACTGAGAGAGGGAGAGAAAAGTGAGGCAGACAATAAAACTCCTTCAAATACAATGTATGGTGGGAAACAAAATTTGAGGTAAGAAGCCATGTCTCCATATCAAAAGCTCCTCAAAGTTAGGTCTACAGACAGTTTACCAATCCCCAGCAATAAGTATAGAAACTGAGAGTAAGTACTTAGAATCTTTTGCAGCAATATGAATAATTTTATATCAACTACTCTTAATAATAATAAAAAAGTTGGGGACCGAGGAGGTAGGCCTCGCTGCCGCCAGACTCCATCCCCAGCCCGGCCAAGTGCACACCAACCAGAGAGGCACCCCGCCAGAGAGGCGCCCCACTGGAGAGGCCTGAGATCTGTGGAGAACACGTGCCCTGCAGCACCAGCGTGCAACTGAGCACATAGGCCTCACCACCACTGAACCCCATCCCCATCCCAGCTGAGTGCACACTGACCAGAGAGGTGCCTCCCTGGAGAGGCCCAAGACCCAAGGCGACCACATCCTCGAGGCGCCAGCGGGCAAACGAGCAGACACTGAGGAAGCCATGCCAAATTGGCAGCCCCATCAGCATCCTAGCCAGACAGTAATGTCGAACCAGAGGACCGTGAAATCCCCTGCCACAATGACTAAACATCAAAGGAAAGATACCAGAAATATGAAAAATCAAGAAAGTACACCAACACAGGGTAATAACTCTCAATAACTAAATCCTATAGAACAAGAAGCCCTTGAAATGTCTGACAAGGAATTTCGAGTGATAATTCTAAGGAAACT
>NW_007728585.1:293127-294215 GCF_000696425.1 Galeopterus variegatus
CAAGGAAATCAATGCCCTGAAAAAGAATGTAGCAGAGCTTGCCGAGCTGAAGAATTCATTCAATGAAATAAAAAACACAACAGAGAGTTTAACCAGCAGGCTTGCAGAAGCAGAAGACAGAACTTCTGACCTTGAAGATGGGCTGTTTGAAATAACACAGGCAGACAAAAAAAAAAAAGGAAAAAGGAATAAAAACATTGAAGAAAATCTAAGAGAGATATCAGACAACCTTAAGCACTCAAATATCCAAGTCGTGGGTATCCCAGAAGGGGAAAAAAAAGGAGATTGCATTGAAAACATATTCAACAACATAGTGGCAGAGAACTTCACAGGTATAGGAAAAGGCATAGATCTTCAGAGTCAGGAAGCTCAAAGATGCCCAACTGTATTCAGCCCAAAAAGGTCTTCTCCAAGACATGTTATAGTCAAATTGGCAAAACTCAAAGACAAAGAGAGAATCTTAAAAGCTGCAAGAGATAAGCATCAAATCACCTAAAAGGGAGCCCCAATTGAATAACATCAGACTTTTCATCACAAACCCTAAAAGCCAGAAAGGAATGGGATGATATATTCAAAATACAAAAAGACAAAGATTGCTAGCCAAGAATACACTACCCCACAAGGCTAACTCCGAAATGAAGGGCAAATAGTATATTTCTCAGACAAACAAAAACTGCAGGAGTTCACTACCACATGACCACCCTTACAAGAAATTCTCCAGGGAGTACTGGATTTGGTACCTGAAAAATAACTACCACTGCCATAAAAGCTCAAGAAAAATCAAAACACACTAGTAAAATAAAAATGCCAACAATGAAGAGAGAAAAAAAAAGTTTATCTAAAACCCAAAACCAACAAATACAGAAGACAAACAGTAAATCAGAAAGAAAGAAAAAAAAGACACTTAAGGCATCCAAACAAAAATCAATAAAATGCTAGGATTAAATCAACACTTTTCAATAACAACTCAATATAAAAGGATTAAATTCTCCAATCAAAAGACACAGACTGGCTGACTGGATTAGAAAGGAGGACCCAACTATATGCTGCCTTCAAGAGACCCACCTCATCAATAAAGACTCACAAAG
>NW_007728586.1:0-228 GCF_000696425.1 Galeopterus variegatus
AACCCTTGATCTTGGTGTTATAACACTGCACTCTAACCAACCGAGATAACCAGCCAGCCCCCAAACATTGCCTGAAAGCACCTCTATTACACAGAGCTGTTGAGCTGAGATTCAGGCTTCCATTTGATTTTGATATAACATGTGGTTGTAGGAAGAGCACCATACCACTGGTAAAATGTCATGACAACTACTGATTTCTTTCCTGTTTCAAAGACTAGAAAGACCACA
>NW_007728586.1:5844-7501 GCF_000696425.1 Galeopterus variegatus
ATAACTATTTTTCAAATCCCAAAGACTGAGTAAAAAACAGAAGGCATAACACCTATAAAAACGATACTGCCTCTATTACTCCTAAGCTACAGGGCTGGATAATGTAAGGAGAAAACCATTTTGCCATTATACTCAACCAGTGATTATCTAGATTAGTTGTGGGAAAAACAAATAATCCCAAACAGCAGATGAACAAAAATCATTTGTTTGTCTGGAATAAATTAAAGAGACATGTATTTTTGTTTTGCTTTGGGCAGATTAATCTAATTGTTATTCCTACAGCAAAACTAAAATTTTTTTTCCTAAATAAGTATATATCACTGTATCATTAGAAATCATGTCAAGATTGGAGATGTTGGAAGGGGTCAAAGTCGGCTGCCTTNGACACAATAATCAACTACATTGTATATTGACAAAATAAAAATAATAATAAAAAAAAAGAACCCAGGCAGACAAAAAGAAAAAGGAAAAAGGAATTTTTTAAAATGTAGAAAACCTAAGAGAGCTAGCAAAGAACCTTAAACACACAAACATTCAAATCATGGGTGTTCCAGAAGGAGAGGAGAAATGAAAAGGCATTGAAAACCTATTCAATGAAATAATAATGGAAAACTTCCCAGGTATAAGGAGAGACATGGACCTTCAAATCCAGAAGGCTCAAAGGTCCCCAAACAGAGTCAGCCCAAAAAGATCCTCTCCAAGACACATTATAGTCAAACTGGCAAAGATCAAAAAGGAAGAGAGAATCTTAAAAGAAGCAAGAGAAAAGCATCAAGTCCCCTATAAGGGAGCCCCTATCAGACTAACAGCAAACTTCTCAAAAGAAACTCTACAGGCCAGAAGAAAATAGGGTGATATATTCAAAATACTGAAAGGAAAAAAAAAAATACCAGCCAAGAATACTATACCCAGCAAGCCTATCCTTCAGAAATGAGGAAGAAATAATGTATTTTCCAAACAAACAAAAACTGCAGGAGTTCACCACCACATGACCAGCCTTACAAGAAATCCTCAAGGGAGTCCTGCATCAGGAATCTGAAAAACGATAATTACTACCACAAATACACAAGAAAAAACAAAAACCCACTGGTAGAACAAAAATGCATACAAGAAAGAGAGAGAAACTAAAGCTTACCACCACCAAAAAAAAAAAACCCATAATGACAATGAAATAAAAGCAAACAAACTTTCAGTTTCTTTGGAAGATGATAGGGAAACAATTCATTTTTCTAAAACTAGTAAGTAAAATGGAAGAGTCAAGCATTTATCCTGTCTTTCCTATGTGAATTTTTCCTCTAGGTAACCATAAATAGCTGAGGAGGGAATATTTCTGTCTGTTGAAGTGTCCCAGCAAATAAAGAGGGAATAAAATAATTAGAATATGGTATTTTGCAAGCCTGTGTTGAAATAATGGATCTAGTTGGGCCAACCCGGTGGTGCACTCGGTAGAGTGCGGCGCTTGGGAGCACAGCGGCACTCCCACCGAGGGTTCGGATCCCATATAGAGACCGGTCCGCTCACTGGTCGAGGGCGGTGCAGGTGCAACACCGAGGGTTGCGATCCTGTTACCAGTCACGAAAAAAGACAAAAAGGGGGAAAAAAACGAAATAATGGATCTAGCAAATGATCATCAGTGACTGCTAACATCACAGAGAGA
>NW_007728586.1:7828-8790 GCF_000696425.1 Galeopterus variegatus
AAAAAAACGAAATAATGGATCTAGCAAATGATCATCAGTGACTGCTAACATCACAGAGAGACATTCAGACATAATGGGCCTCCTGCAGTAAGAACATGTACCTCTGAAGCCAAACCTAACCTGAGTGAGACCAAGCCTCAGGATCCAGCAACTAATTATCAGGAAATGCAGGTGGAACATGTTAGATGACACTACTGAGATGGAGCCAGCAAATACAGACCTTGGGAAACTCTATGGGGTAAAGGGGAAATATTAGATGAAGGGGGAACCTCTAGATTAAAAGCAACTTGAGAGACACCTGACTTAGCAACCAGTGCAACAAGCAGAACTTGTTTGGATCCTGATGTAAACAAATCAACTGTAAGAAACAGGGAGGGGGAGAGAATTGATTAATTTAAACATGTTGAATGTTTGATTATATTAAGGAATTATTATTGATTTTTAAAATGTGGGAAAAAAATTTTTTTGAGTAATTGTCATCTTACTGGCTATAGTTCTTTCCAAACTTTGTTTTTTTCATAATTCAGTGTTGGTAGATGGCATGTTTCTAGGAATTTATTCATTTCATCTAGATGATCTAATTTGTTGACAATTATTCATAGTATTCTCTTACAACCTTTTTAATTTCTGTAAATTTGGTTGTAATGGCCCCTCTTTCATTTCCAATTTTAGTTGAGTCTTCTCTCTTTTTCCCTAGTCCATCTAGGTAAAGGTTTGTCAATTTTGTGGATCTTGTCAAAGTATTAACTTTTGGTTTCATTGATTTTCTCAATTTTTTTCTTTTTCCTATTTCTTTTATCTATACTCTATTTTTTGTATTTACACTCTATTTTTTTTTTTATTTACTTCCTTTGCTAGGTCTGGGCTTAGTTTGCTCTTTGTTTTCTAGTTCCTTAAGGTGCAAAGGTGATTGTTCATTTGAGATCTTTCTTTTTTATTAATGTATGCATTTATATTAAATA
>NW_007728586.1:8858-19811 GCF_000696425.1 Galeopterus variegatus
TTTTTTTTTTTTTTTATTTACTTCCTTTGCTAGGTCTGGGCTTAGTTTGCTCTTTGTTTTCTAGTTCCTTAAGGTGCAAAGGTGATTGTTCATTTGAGATCTTTCTTTTTTATTAATGTATGCATTTATATTAAATAAATTCCCCTTTTAGCAAAAAATAATAATAATAATAATAATGTTAGGGAATGCCAGAGACTCTATATGTAAACACATTTATCTTCTTTGTTAAGAAAACCTTTTTTATTATATTCAAATTTCTAGATTTTGTTTTCATATACCACACTTGCTGATCTTTTCTTTTAAAGAACACTGAATATATAAATAAATAAATAGCCAGTGAGTGGAGCTTTAACCCAGGGCTAGTACTTAATTGAGTTTCCAGCGCTTGTTTTTTGGTTTGGTTTGGTTTTTTGTTTTGTTTGTTTTTACTCAGAGACCTTTCCTAAAAGAAGTGAATCTTTTCCAAAAAAAAGTGAATGCTGAGAAATGCAAGGAGAGGGAAGATCAACTTGCAACAGGTCCACAGGCAGAAATTCAAGTCCCAGCTCTCAAGAAAAATAATTTCAACCCCAATTTCCAGAGCAAGAGCACCCATCTCATTGTCTACTACACCAATAAAAAGAAAATGGGAAGCAGGGACTCTGGGAAGCCATTTGGAGCCCAAAGAATACACACAATTAGGTGGCAGGAAAGCTGAGATATTCAGCAGATCCGAAAGAAGCTGTATATGGAAAGAACAATTTAGCAGTTTAATATAATGGAAAACGCACAGGCATTCAAGTGAACTGGATCCACATCTGACATCAGTTACCTTTTCTGTAAAATGGGCTAACATGATCTGTCTTGCATAGTTGTTGCAAGGTTTAAGTGATAACATATATTGGGATGATGATGCTGCTGCCAGATACAGTCCTAGAAGCTGTGCGTATGTTCATTTAATCCTCACAACACTACAAAGTAGGTGTAATAAATGCCCCCATTTTGCAGACAAGAGAATTTAACAGAGAAGTCAAAGGGCTTGCCCAAGAGTACACGAGGATTCAAACAGATGCAATCTGGCTCCTAAGTCCATGCTCTCAATTGCCAAGTATGTAGTAAGCTACTTTTGGTAAGGTGTAATAAATGCCCCCATTTTGCAGACAAGAGAATTTAACAGAGAAGTCAAAGGGCTTGTCCAAGAGTACACAAGGATTCAAACAGATGCAATCTGGCTCCTAAGTCCATGCTCTCAATTGCCAAGTATGTAGTAAGCTACTTTTGGTGTTAGGTCACAGGAGGGTTAATAGTTAATCATATGCAAAGCACTATGAAAAACAACTCATCCAGTCTTCACAATAACTTAGTCGTGAGATGATCATTATTCTACAGATGAATAAATGGTGGGGGGGGGGGTGAAAGACTGAGTACTAACCACTGTGCTACTGCCTCTCTGGGATAAGAGTTAAAGACTCAGCAAAAACCTCACTGAGCACTCAAGTTACCACTTTCTTCTGGTCTGTAGCAGAGAGTCAGGTTTTCTTTTCCCTTGAGTGTGAGCACTCTAGAGTCAGATAAACATGTGGGCAAATCCAGCAGTCCACTTAATAGCTGTCTGACGGGGGCTGAAGGAAGAGCTTAACTCCCTAAGCCAATGTGTAAAACAGGGTTCCTAAAACCCACCTCTCTGTACTGTTGTAAGGAGTGTGCCTAGCTCCATGCCTGGCACATAAAAAATGTTTGATGACAGCCCAATTACTGTTCATTCCAGGTCAAATTATGGAGCAAGTAAAATAAATCCCATTTCTTTATCATTCCATCTGATTTTTGACCAAAAATGATCCCAGCCTGCTGAATCTTACTTTACTTTCTAGACCTGACTCCAGTGTCTTGTGATATGGCCTCTTTGCAAACATAAACTTCTTCCCCAAAGAATAAATATTTGCTAGCTCCAGGGGCATGCAAATAAATGTGCTGCAGGTTCTCATGGCAATTATAAAAGTATCTTTCAAATGATGACAGTAATCAAGTCATACACATATAGTTTCAAAGTGAAGCCTTGAAGAGGCTGACATTTATGGGACACTTCAGTTCAGTTGACTACAATTGGAGTTTTCTATATTTTTTAATAACAACAAAAATGTTCCATTAAGTTGTAGTCTTTTATATCAGTCAGGATGGGCTGGATGCAGTAATAAACAACCCCCAGGATCTCATTGACTTAACAGAAATTTATTTCTTGTCCATCCTATATGTCCAGTGCAGGGCAGTGGGAAGACTGGGAGGTGTCTGCTAAGAATAGTCACTGAAAGACTTAGGCCAAAATAGGCTTTATCACAGTGTGATTGCCACGATTGCCACCGCCATGGGAAGGGTTGTGGTGGTTCTAGCACAGGCTGGTAGAGCCTCTTCCCAGACACCCTGCCCTTTTGCTTGCATTTCATTGGCCAAAGCAAGTCACACTTAACTCCAAGGAGGCAGGAAAGAGCAATGCTATCCTGGAAATATTTGGTGAAAACCACCAATGACTGTTACACCTTGTAATAGTCCATTTCTGTTGATTATAACAAAACACCTGAAACTGGGTAATTTATAAAGAAAATGAAATTTATTTCTTGCAGTTTTTAAGGCTGGAAAGTCCAAAGTCCAGGGAACACATCTGGTGAGGACGTTTGTCCTGAGGAGGTGACTCTCTATGTAAGGTGTCAGTCACAGTGCAAGAATGGACTGAGCAAGACAGAACATTCTCAGTTGCCCTCCTTATAAAGCCATCAGAACCACACCCATTACTCCATGAATGGATCATTCTATTCACAAGGGTATAGTCCTCACAATTCAATCACCTCTTAAAGGTCCCACCTTTCAAATGCCATAATTGAATTTCCCACCCTCCTAACACTGTCCCAATGGGGGTCAAATTTTCAATACATGAACTTTTAACCATAGAACACCTCATTTTCACATACTGGTTCTTTTATTTGACAAATATGTGCAGAACACTGTAGGGGAGGCAAAAGTCTACCCTCTTAGAATTTTGGGTTAGGACTGAGAATTAAATTGACATAAGACATATTAACAGGAGAAAAGAATACAAATTTGTATAAGTTTTATATGACATGGGAGCCCTCATAAGGAAATAAAGACCCAAAGAAGTAGCAAAAAATGCCTTTATACTAGCTTGAAAAAGGAGAGGCTATTGTGGGAAAGTAACCAAATTATGTGGAGAGGCTTAAGGAAGATGAAAATTATTCTAACAAGGTTGGTTTGCACAGAATTCTCTCAGCTATGACTCCCCACTGAAGAATGTTTTCTTTCTCCTGGTATAGGGAGGACATCTTTTACATGGGAGTTTTTATCTCCTTTTTTCAGAAAGAAAAGAGGAGATTAAAATGCCCTTCTTCTATCTGCTATTTTTGAAGTGCCTTTAGACTCAAAATAATCCTTATGTCAAAGTGGCACATCTAGGAGTGGCGTATCCTGCCACCCTTTAGCACCTACGATGTACTAGGCACTGGAAATGCAAACAGAGGCTAAGACATTTTTGAAGTGCCTTTAGACTCAAAATAATCCTTATGTCAAAGTGGCACATCTAGGAGTGGGGTATCCTGCCACCCTTTAGCACCTACGATGTACTAGGCACTGGAAATGCAAACAGAGGCTAAGACACAAAATTCTCACCATCCCGAAATTTTCACTGTATTATATTGATTATTGGGTTTTATGGGTAAAAGGCAGAACCAGTCGCTGATGTAGCATGAGTGATAAATGAACTCTAGCTGTGTCGAGTCCCCTCGATTTGATTTTGGAATAACAATATAACTAACACTTGCTGAGCACTGACTAGGAGCTAGACACTATGCTATGCACATCACAGGTGCTATTTCATTAAATCTTCAAAATATTCCTACCCCCATCTTACACATGCAGTCATTGTGGCTCAGAGAGGCTAAGCAACTCAAGAAAAGTTGCACAGCCTACAAGTGGGGAGCTGAGGTTTGCAGCAGGAGACTGATTCCTGAGTCAAAGCCCCCACTCACTCTGCAGTCTGTGCCTGCTTCCTGTAGCCCCTGCACACACTGCCTGGAATTACTTACATGTAAGTGAGGAAGTGTGGAGTGGGTCAAACAAACTAGATTTTGTTCTGCATGGTTGCTCACTGCTTGTATGACCTTGGGAAGGTCAGTTATGTTTTCTAGGCACTGGGGACATACAGTTGGGTCAAACATCATCCTTGACTTGAAGAAATTAACATTCTATGTTATTACAGTTAACTATCCTTGTGCATAGTAGTTATATTATGCTTTCTAAAATGCATTTATTTCCTGAATGCAAAAACAATAAATGCACATTTTACTAGCAAATGCAGCATAGTGGTTAAGAGGATGGGTTTAGGGTCAGAGAGACACATAGTAGCTCTACAGGTCAGGGTGAGTTACTGGATCAGTCAAGATCCTGGCAGGAAAGAGCACACTTGAAGGGGTGATTAAAGAGGATTTAATGAAGGAGCCGTTTACAAGATGTGAGCAGGATTAAGAGATGGTGAAACACCCAGAGTCTAATTACAACTGGAAGTTGTTAGCACCTCTGAGCCTAAATGGGCAGAGGGAGGAAGCTCTTCCAGAACCCAAGAAGCTGGATGCCTTCAGGAGAGAAGCACAGCACAGACAGTCACAGCCCAGCAGGGAGGAAACCAGGGGAATGAATATCCCAACCTCTGCCTCCAATCACTGGTCAGTGCCTCCCATTGGACATATGCCACAGATGACAGATGACAATAGCATCCAATCAGTGCTGTCTGTAGAGGTCAGCATCAAGTGCACAGAGTAGAATGCAGAAAGGAGATGATCCAGCACCCTTACCCTCTCTGAGGCTCCACTTATTCACCTGTAAAGAGGAATGCTAAAAGTAATTGCCAATTGAGTTCTGAGAATTAGATAAATAATAGTATATAATAGGCTTGGTACAGTGCCTGGCACATAGTAAATGCTCAGTCAATGTTTGTTGGAGATGCTGCTGCTGTTGTTACAGAGGAGGAAATTAATGTATTGCCCCAGATGGCATAGCTGGTAAATAGTAAAGCCTAAATTTAAAGATAAATCAGACTCCAAAGTCCATTGTGGAGGTTCCAGTCAAGATGTTGGAATAGACAGCCCCCAGCATCACTCTCTCACACAAATAAACCAATTTACAGCTATAAAAATGTAACAACAGCCAAGCTGGGGCCACTAGAGCTCAGGGGAAGAGGAGGAGAGACCTATGGAGTTCATGAAGAGGGAGAAGCCATGAGGAGAGAAAGAAAAAACTGCTCAGAGAATTTCAGGCTGTGGCCACTTTAAGGCTGGAGCTGCTGAGCACATGGAGCAGGAGCTGGCAGAAGCCACAGCGGTGCCCTTCAGATTGAGTTGCTTGGAGGAGGCAGGGGAGAAGAGGGCCTTGGTGGCCTCCAGGACAGCAAGACCACTAATCGGGTTCCCGTGGACCCACGCAGGAGCAAGGAGCCAGAACAGCTGAAAAAGGAGAGCAACTAAGAGGCCAGTGAATCATCACAAGGGACCAGCAAAGGGCTTGTCCCATAGGAAGTGTTTGGAGCATAGGCAGTGGGGGAGATGGGCCACCTGGGAGAACACTGGGGCACAGCAAGGACAGCCAATCCGCCCCCCCAATCAGTGCAGGACCACTCAGAGGAGATGGGTCAGGAATGCAGAACTTCATGGGGTGCAGTTTGATGAAAAGACTTAGGCCCAGATCAGAGTTTCTACACAACCCAGATCCACCAGGTCTCTGGAGAGCCCAAAGTACCTATAAGATCAAACATTAAACCCTGAACTGTACAAAAAGCTTTCCCTAGGGAAATAGCAGCAAAGCAACAATTTAGTTCAACCACACAACTCAAGTACTGTTTTCCACTGGAAGTTTCCCCATTTTAGAAGTAAGCAAAGGACAAAAAATTAGTTCTGGCCGAGGCACACCACCAGCACCTTGGGGCCCACCAGGGGACTGGAGGCATGGAGTTGGAGACTGGACCACCTGCCCACATCCAGGCACACCACTGGTGCCTTGGAGCCCCACCTGAGGGCCCAGGACATGGAGCAGAGGACTGGAACCCCCTCGCTCACATCCAGGCACACCATCAGCACCTCAGGGCCCTGCCCAGGGGTCTGGGACATGGACCCAGGGACTGGACCCTCCACCCACAACCAGGCACACCACTCCACCCACAACCAGGCACACCACCAGCACCAAGGAGCATGCCAGAAACATCACCTCCATCTGGGTGGCCCACCACAGCAACCATGGCTGCCATGAAAGTGGCTAGACGTCACAACCACCAGGCAGATGGTCCACCAGCCACTGGAGTGCATTGACACAAGGAGAGTCACCAGCAGAGACCAAAGAAAAGAATAGGATGTCTCTCTCCACAAAGCCCATTCCAGAGTGACAGAAGAAGCATCTGCTCTATGATGCTACTGGGGACCTGAACACACCTTTCAGCATTGGACCGATCATCTAGGCAACAAATCAACAGTAATCATTACTCTTTCAGAGGGAGAGAAGAAATCTAGGGTTATCAGTGGTGGGAGGGGGAGGGGAGGGGGATAGGGAGAGATTGGACAATGGGCATAAAGAATAAGTACAATTTGTAACAATATACATACCAGCAATATTGATCAACATGTCAGCATTGAATCCCCAAAATAAGTATAATCAATTATGATTCAATAATAAATATATAAATAAATAAAGTCCATTGTGGCAGGTGCTGTCAGAGCCTGACCCACATCCCCTTAACCAACCCAACTGCCAGCACCTGCAACTATTTTCCTTGGGGCTCACTCGGGCTGCCAGAGTCCCCTCTGACCATGCACTTGGTGAGTCAGAAGTGCTGGGGGATTAATGTGTCCTGGGAGTAGCTCTCAAACAATGACCAGATGGTACTGGTGGATAAATACCCCAGCTTCCTCACCCCCAGGTGGGATAACTCTCAAATGTGTGTTCTACACTGGCTCCTAGAGTTTCCCAGCAAGACTGAGATGCAATTGGCCACACTGGAAACTGTCTGGATAATAAAACCCTTATCAGCTCCCCTCTCTTCCCCATCTCATTTCCTTTTTTCTCTATTGTGTTTCCTGGCATCACCTCCCAAATAAACTACTGCAGAAGTCCTTATCTCAGGGACTGCTTCTGGCAGAACCCAAACCAACTCCCCATTCTCTTTGCCCTGGACTCCACTGTCTCCCATGCTGCTCAAACAGATGACCGGATAAACAAAATGTGGTATATTCATACAATGGGATGATCGCTCAGGCATAAAAAGAAACGAAGCATGGATACATGCTGAGATGTGAATGAACTTTGAAGACATCTCCAGTGAAAAAAGCCAGACACAAATGGTCATATATTGTATAATTTCATTGATATGAAATATCTAGAATTGGCAAATCTATAGAGACAGAAAGCAGAATGGTGGCTGCCCAGGGCTGAGAGGAGGGCATGATGGAGAGAAACTGCTTAACGGGTATGGGGTTTTATTTTGGAGTGATGGAAATGTTTGGGGACTAGAAAAAGGTGGTGTTTGTACAGCACTGATTTCACTTTAAAATGGTTAATTTTATGTCATGTGACTTTCACCTCAATAATTTTTTTAGAGTTATTGCTATGTATACCCTACAACCCAACAATTCCACTTCTGGATACATTTCTTAAAAATGAAACAAAGGTACAAGCTTGTTTACTGAAACATTGTTTGTAATAGCAAAAATATATGGGAAAAGCATAAATGCTCATTATTGAGGAGTTGGCTAGACAAAACGTAGATCAGTCGCACAATGGTTCTAATTACACACAGTGGTTAAAAATAACAAAACAGATCTGTTATCTCATGGAGCGATCTCAAAAACATATTGAGTGTAAAAAACAATTTGTGGAACCACACACACACACACACACACACACACATACATACACAATGATACCATTCATAAAATTATTTTAAAACCCATTAAATTATATATTGTTGATGCACCAGCCACAAGCTTAAAAAATGTAGGTCAGGAGCATTTATACCAAGCTCATGACAATGATTGCTTCTGATGAATAAAGAGGGAAGGGGGTGTGCTGGTTTGGGTTTTTCTAAAAACAGAGCCTGAAACAAGGAGACGGGTGCAGGTAGTTTACTAGGGTGGCAATTTCAGGAAGGATAATAAGGGGGTGGAGAGAGACAGGGAGGGGAGAAAAGCCAATAAAGACTGTATCAATCTGAGAGTTATTACTGTGGGCAACTGGGGCTCAAATTCATTAGGGACTCCCTGAAAAGCCACGCAGAACATGCCTCAGAATTGATCCACCAAAGGACAAGGAATTTGGACGTCGCCTCTGGACATTTTGGGTTGTCCTATGTATAGGCTGAGCAAGCTCCCTTGCCACTGGAGGAAGCTCTTGGGCAGAGAAGCATAAAGATGCTCGTGCTTGAGAGGGCAAGTGCTCGGCACGCATGGGAACTGTCCACCAGAGCTTCCAGGGGACTAAGAGAATGACCAAAGTGATGTGGCATGCGGCATTAGTCACATCTGCTACAGGGGAAAAACTGTATCAGCAGTGTTTTATTTTATTTTGTTAAATATGGTAAAATGTTAATATTTGTTAATTATTCTCTGTTCCTTTGAGTTTCATTAATTATATTTACAATGTTGTACCACCTTCTATTTCCAAATCTTTTCACCACCTAAAGAGAAACTCTGTATCCATTAAGCAATAACTCCTCATTCCCCTCTTTCCCCAGCCCTTGGTAACCTCTAATCCACTTTCTGTCTCTATAATAAACTTGCCTAGACTCGATATGTCAAACAAGTGGAATCATACAATATTTGTCCTTTTCGTTGGCTTATTTCACCTAGCGATTTTCAAGGTCTATCCACGTTGTAACAGGCATCAGCACTTCATTTCTTTTTATGAATGAATCTCATTGTGAGCATACACCACATTTGCTTATCTACTCATCTGTTGATGAGCACTTGCGTTGTTTCTGCCTTTTGGCTACTGTGAATAATGATGGAAAAAACATTGGCATACAAGCAACTATTTGAGTCCCTGTTTCCAATTTTTTGGCATATACGTAGGAGCAGAATTACTGGGTCATATGATAACTCTATGTTTAATTTCTTGAGGAACCGCCATACTGTTTTCCACAGCATCCGCACCATTTAACATTCCCACCATCAATGCACAAGAGTTGCAATTTCTCTCCATCCTCATCAACATTTGTTATTTTCCTTTTTTTCTTCCCCCCCCCCTTTTTTTGTTGTTGTTGTTGTTGCTGTTATAGACATCCTAGCAGGTATAAAGTATCTCACTGTGGTTTTTTGTTTTGTTTTTTAATCTTTCTTTATGAATTTATTTTATTTTAATTTATCAATGCACAATGTAGTTGATTTTCATGTCCGTTTACCAATTTCTTTTTCCCCCCTCCCTCTCCCCGCTCTCCCTCCATTTACATTGTATCTGTTCACTTGTCTTAACAAGTTCAAGGAATTGTTGTGATTGTTGTGTCTTCTTCCCCCCACCCCACCCCACTGTTTGTTTGTTTGTTTTTAGTTCCCACAAATAAGTGAGAACATGTAGTATTTCTCTTTCTGTGCCTGGCCAACATGGATGGACTTAGAAAAAATTATATCACTGTGCTTTTGGTTTGAATTTCCCCAATGATATTGAGCTTCTTTTCATGTGCTTATTGGCCATTTGTATATTTCTTTGGATAAATGCCTGTTCAAGCTTTCTGTATCTTTAAAACTTTCCTAAATGAAAATGTAAAGTCTTACAGCATGCAGTGGAGTCCATTACTTGAATAAAACTACTTTTTCCAGAGAAGTTACTTTCTCGATTTTTCCGACAGAGTTTCGCTCTACATCTCTCAGCAGATTTCAGTCTGAACTGCATCATCCATTCCCTTGGTCAGCAAGTTTGCTGAGAGAGCTTTTGCGAAGCTTCTTTGCAACATCTGAAGTGACAGGCGAATCCAACTTTGGGCAGAGGTCCAAAAAGTCACACTCCAGGAGGCAGAAGCAAGGGTAAAATCAAGTTGTCATCAGTTGTCAGCTTGTCTTTCATTCTGGACTAAAGGGATTTGGGGCTTTTTCCTTTGGTTTTAAACAGGAAAATGATCTCTTTCTGTGCCCTAATCACAGACCAAAAAAATGAAGAGGAGGAAGATTTAAAAAAGAGAGGATATTCCCTCCATAAATGTACAAAAGTACCAATTTTAGTTTACATCAAAATCCAAGTCCTATTAAAGTTTATAGTATAAGTGATTATCTCCAGTAGAGTTTGAAGCAAGCAATTTCTCCCTTTGCTGGCATGCCTAATGCCCCATGTTCTATGGGAATAATGAGACTCGTTTAATATTCTCCAACATCTTACTTCCCTCGTTATAAGATATATTTATCCCCCTGCAAACTCCCAAACACATTCTACACTGTGTTCGTTGGGAGATGACAACCCTGTGGGCTTGGCTTGAGGGGTTGCAGTGTAGGCTGTAGATTAGACTGTCAAGGGTTAGAGTCTTAGTTTTGTCATTTAGCATTGTTGCTATTGCTGCTGCTGCTTGCTATTGTTGTTGTTAACTTCTCTTAATCTCAGTTTCTTTTTTTATCTGTTAAAAAAAAAGGAAAAGTATTACAACAAATACCCAAAATATCAACTTTAACTGGCTTCACCAATAAGGACATTTTTAATATACCTCATTTAACAGGGAGTCCAAAAAGTCTGGAGGTCAAGTGGGGATCAGGGCTGTTTGACTCAGACACTTGATGATATCATTAAAGACCTAGCTTCTTTCCATCTTGCTGCTGTGACAGCCAAAGCATTAATGTTATCCTGAGGCCAGTTTCCTTCTGGTTGTAAGAAAGTTATCAGCTACAGACTTCTCTGTACATATCCCACCGAAGGCAGGAAGATTCTCCCCCAATTTGGTGATGGGTGGAG
>NW_007728586.1:20811-27356 GCF_000696425.1 Galeopterus variegatus
AGTTTCGCTCTACATCTCTCAGCAGATTTCAGTCTGAACTGCATCATCCATTCCCTTGGTCAGCAAGTTTGCTGAGAGAGCTTTTGCGAAGCTTCTTTGCAACATCTGAAGTGACAGGCGAATCCAACTTTGGGCAGAGGTCCAAAAAGTCACACTCCAGGAGGCAGAAGCAAGGGTAAAATCAAGTTGTCATCAGTTGTCAGCTTGTCTTTCATTCTGGACTAAAGGGATTTGGGGCTTTTTCCTTTGGTTTTAAACAGGAAAATGATCTCTTTCTGTGCCCTAATCACAGACCAAAAAAATGAAGAGGAGGAAGATTTAAAAAAGAGAGGATATTCCCTCCATAAATGTACAAAAGTACCAATTTTAGTTTACATCAAAATCCAAGTCCTATTAAAGTTTATAGTATAAGTGATTATCTCCAGTAGAGTTTGAAGCAAGCAATTTCTCCCTTTGCTGGCATGCCTAATGCCCCATGTTCTATGGGAATAATGAGACTCGTTTAATATTCTCCAACATCTTACTTCCCTCGTTATAAGATATATTTATCCCCCTGCAAACTCCCAAACACATTCTACACTGTGTTCGTTGGGAGATGACAACCCTGTGGGCTTGGCTTGAGGGGTTGCAGTGTAGGCTGTAGATTAGACTGTCAAGGGTTAGAGTCTTAGTTTTGTCATTTAGCATTGTTGCTATTGCTGCTGCTGCTTGCTATTGTTGTTGTTAACTTCTCTTAATCTCAGTTTCTTTTTTTATCTGTTAAAAAAAAAGGAAAAGTATTACAACAAATACCCAAAATATCAACTTTAACTGGCTTCACCAATAAGGACATTTTTAATATACCTCATTTAACAGGGAGTCCAAAAAGTCTGGAGGTCAAGTGGGGATCAGGGCTGTTTGACTCAGACACTTGATGATATCATTAAAGACCTAGCTTCTTTCCATCTTGCTGCTGTGACAGCCAAAGCATTAATGTTATCCTGAGGCCAGTTTCCTTCTGGTTGTAAGAAAGTTATCAGCTACAGACTTCTCTGTACATATCCCACCGAAGGCAGGAAGATTCTCCCCCAATTTGGTGATGGGTGGAGAGGGTCCTTCCCTTAAACTGATTGGAAAGAATTGATCAAAAAACTCCTGGAACTAAGAAGTAATTTTGGCAAGGTTGCAGGATACAAGGTTAATATATAAAAATCAATCACTCTCCTATATATTGGCAAGGAACAAGTGGAATTTGAAATTAAAAACACAATACCATTTCCATTAGCACCTTAAAAAATTAAATACTTAGATATAAATCTAACAAAATATGTACAAGATCTATATAAAGAAAACTACAAAACTCTGATGAAAGAAATCTAAGAACCAAATAAATGAAGGGATATTTTATGTTCATCGATAGGAAGACTCAATATTGTCAAGATGTCAGTTCTTCCCACCTTGACCTACAGATTCAATGAAATCACAATCAAAATTACAAGTAATTTTGTGGATATTGACAAACTGACTCCAAAGTTTATATGGAAAGGCAAAAGACTCAGAATAGCCAGCACAATATTGGAGAACAAAATTGGAGATCTGACACTATGTGACTTTCAGACTTACTATAAAGCTACAGTAATCAATAGAGAGGTATTGGCAAAAGAGTAAACAAACAGATGAAAGGAACAGAATACAGAACCCCCAAAATAGATAAAGTCAACAAATCTTTGACAAAGGAGCAAAAGCAATACAATAGAGAAAAGAGTCTTTTTGACAAATGCTGGAACAACTGGACATCCATGTGCAAAAAAATAAATCTTGACACAAACCTTACCTTATTCACAAACATTAACTCAAAAACTACGAAAAGCCTGGTACAGCTGGAGTTTAGGATGGGAGTAGATAAACCTAGAGAAGTAGTAAGAAAACTGCCTTCAGGCAGTTTACACAGTTGAAATAGATGTGTACACTTTTGAAACCCTATACTCAAAAATTCTCCATAATTGAACAAAATTAGTGAAGTTCTGCTAGATATGAGATGCTTATGACAGAAGACAATGACTCACATTCTAGAATTTTGTATTCACTAAGTTAAATAAATATGATGCCTCACCCCCAATTGCTGCTGTTGTTTGCTTTTGATTTTTGTTCTGGCTGTTGTTGTTTTTAAGAAAATCATTCAAAAGCCTCCAGGCTCCTAAGAAAGCAATGGGTAGGGAGTGTGGGAAACTCAATGAAGCTAGAAATCCTCTGGGCATCCCTGGCATCTGGGCCTCCCTGAAGCTGTGACAGATAAAAAGGAGAGTGGTTCAAGGGGAAAACCAGTCCCTCTGACACCTCTTCTTCTCTACAATTCAGATAAGACCAAAGAATCCCAAGCTAGACTTGAGGGGGTGTTGACTTGGGCTGAGACAGAATGTGGCTCTCATTCACTGAAATTAAAGACCTGAGGTCTGACCTTCAAGAGCAACTGGACCCTCGAGTAACAAGGTATCAGATAATAATCAATCAGAAGGAAAGAGATACATTCAAGGGACTAGAAGATGGGAGAAATCAACCTGCAGCCTGGGCAAGTGCCTCTCTGCTTCTGGAATTCATCACCTTGGCCTTAATACAAACAGCAGAGTGACCGCCCACCTGCCCGAGGCCAGAGAGCTGGGTCTGTAAGAACCTCCATTCACAGAAATCCGCATTGCAGCATCTTAATAACAAAATGTATAAATACATGGAATGAATAGCCGAAGCAAGCCAGGGTGGACAAGCTTCTCTGACCCTTCCCAGTCTTCTCTCTCCCCTTTCCTCTTGGTCCCAAATGTCAGTGCTCTGTCCCGGATTCAGGCAACATCCTTGGAAAACTCGATAATATTTACTTGTTTGAAATAAAATCACCGCATCTTGTTAGCATAGGTTGTAAAGCAAATATGGACGAGAGCAGTGGCTTTCTATCTGAACGGTGGTCCAAGGAGCCCTCCCTTGCTCCAGCCAACCCAGTTTCCAACGCAGGCATCAGAGCGCCATCTTGTGGTAAAGAATAAAAAGGATTTTTACTTTCCAAGCTAGGAGCCTCCAGGGGGATTCCAAAGTCCCTGCTTGTGCATATCTTTCTTCCACCCAGAAGAAAACAACGAGAAACAAGCACTTTAGTCCATAGTTTCTCTCTAAAGGTAAACTATATCTCAAAAAATCCCACTGCAGCTACTTAACCCAGAGTCCCAGCAGTTCATCTTAGAAAGGTTGGAGATCTCAGCAAATCCTCCTTTTGATGCACTCAGCAAATCTGTGTTTGGGGAGAATAGTCAGTGATTTGCCCCAGAAGCTAAGGGACTTTTTTCCAAACTGGGCTTTATTGGTCAATAAAGTACATGGAATTCCCCTTCTTCTCCCCCTCCCCCAATAATTGCGGCCACCCTGGGGTAACAGGGAGAGCACAAGAATACAGAGACGAGTCTGGTGTGCAGAATCTTGGGGAATTTTCCCAGCCCTGCTGGACCTTCACATTATGGCACTGTGTACTTCCACATCTCAGGAGCAAGCTTTTGCAGATTCTTGCAGAACAAAACCTTTATCCCCTGCAACATGGCCTGAAATCTGCCCCAGGTCCAAACCTCTTCTTTCACCATATCAAACAATACAAGCAGCAGAGGGGTGGTTGTGGAAGCAAGTTCATGCAGGTGGAGTAGGTGGAGCCATGCCTGGCACACAGGAAGAACTATATGTGTTGGCTACTGTCATTCTTATTAATATAATTATTATATACAAATTTTAGTGCTTGTCTTCAGAGACCTCAATCTTTACAGTGCCTGGATATATCATAATCTGCGCCACCAGATTTAATATTTGAAATCTCCAACAATCGCTAGTAAGAACTGACATTTATTAATGCCAGGCATTGTTCTAATCTAATTGTCCTCAATCAGGGGTAATTGCAACCACCAGGGAAAATTTGGCACTATCTAGAGATACTTTTTGGTTGTCAAAATTGGGGAAGGGGTGATACTGGCATTTAGTAGGTAGAGGTCAGGGATGTGATAAACATCCCACCAGGGACAGGACAGCACCCTCAAGACACAGAATTATCTAGACCAAAATGTCGATAGCTTCAAGGTTGAACAGCCCTGCTCTTATTTTACGTGTCAGCTCCTTTAATGCTCTCAACACTCCTACAAAGTAGGTATTATTATTAGCCTCATGCTACAGATGAGGAAACTGGGGCATAGAAAAATTCCATAATTTAATCAAGATAATACAGCTGGCAAATGAAGTGAGGTTTAGAACGCAGGCCTTTCTGGCTCCAGAGTCTGGGCTTTTTAACCTCCCTCTGGGGCAATTGCATCATCCTGGTGTTGCGGAGATGCCCCAAAACCCTCCTAAACAACATCAGTTAGCAAATACCCAATTACATGTATCCAACACAAAATACAGGGAAGGGAGAATTCTAACCGTAATTCTACCCCAATAACTACAGGAGACTTAAAGTCTTCTGAGACACTAAGAAATGTAGCTGCCCCTCTATGTCGCTAGCCATGTCACCAGGCTCTGTAGATTCTAGAATAGGGCAAACCACAGCCCCCAGGCCAAATTCGGCCTCCTGCTTGTTTTGGTAAATAAAGTTTTATTGGAACACAGTTATGCCCATTCATTTACATATTGTCTCTGGGTATTTTCATGCTCCGATAGCAGCACTGGGAAGTTCCAACAGAGCCCGTCTGCCTGCTGTAAAGGCTGAAGTGTTTACCGTTAGGCCCTTTTTAGGAAGTGTTTGCCAACCTCTACTCTAGACAGACACAGGCAACTGACAAAATAGGTTTGAGACACCCATTGCCAAGATTTGCCCTTTGTTTATGTCCCTCGATGAGAACATAACATGCCCATGTCCAACTGAGCGTCCCTCTCCCCCTTCTCCTCAACACAGACAAATCCAGGATAAAGATCAGGAAACCTGGTTCGGTCTGCATTATCTGTCTTCTGACCTTGCTGCCCACAGACAACACTGTCTGTCCATCAATACAACATGCGCTATGAACTGTGAGAGCGCCCCAAACTATTCCAATGCAGTTTCCAGACTTTCTTCTGTGTGCCCATGTGTCCCAAATAGATGACATCATAGTCACCAATGCCATCAATAAGTATTTACTTGAAACTTGAATGGTTTTTCAAGCCCTTTGCCATCGAGGTGTTGTCTCATTTAGTCTTTGAAACAACCCACATGGTAAGTATTATTATTATCCCCATTTTACAACGGAGACCATGACTCAAAGGTTGCCTGCCAAAAGTTAGAAAAGCGACCTGCCTCTACCAAATAAAACCTGTGTCTTCATCAGTCTGGTTGACCGAAGATGCATAATCTTGCACAACAAACATAGTGAGCAAGCCAGGCCCCGGTGTGAAAGACACATAAGGCGCAAGCTCTGTCCTCACAAAGCTCAACCACACAGGGGAGACTGAGAGTGAGCAGATAATGACAGAACAACACTGTTAAATGCTCTCACAGAGATAAGCCTAATATTGATGGGGCGGAGAGGAAGAGTGTCTAACCCAGCATGGGCTTCCTTGAGGAAAGGACATTTCAAATGATTCTTGAAGTGGAGGCAGGCAGAGGGCACAGACTGAGAAAAGACACAGTGGCAGGAAAGAATATATATGAGCAAGCCCAGGACACTGGGATCTAAACAGCAAATGAACTATCTGCCCCCAACCCTGACTTTGTTGGTGACTCTCCAGTGAGCCAACATTAACCCTCACTGGAGATCTCAAACTGGTGACCCCTAAGTTGACTCCAACCTATGGACATATTTTGTTTGGTGTACACATGACCCACACGGCTTTTTTGGAAATAGTTTCCAAGTGATTCTGCCTTAGCAGTTTTCTCATTAAAAGTCTAGATTTTCAGCTTCTCCTGAAAAATCCTAAGATCTGTCATCATGGGGGCCGGCCCAGTGGCGCACTGCTACAGTGCGCCACTTGGGAGCGCGGCGGCGCTCCCGCCGAGGGTTCGGATCCCACATACAGACCGGTTCCCGCTCACTGGCTGAGCGAGGTGCGGGTGCAACACCGAGGGTTGCGATCCCGTTGCCGGTCCCAGTCCAGTACGGGCGCGACACTGAGGGTTGCGATCCGTTGCTGGTCACGAAAAAAGACAAAAAGGAAAAAAAAAAAAAAAAGATCTGTCATCATTAATCCCACATTTCCATTGGCCAACCATTGGCTGAGCTGAGTAATGGCTACCCACTTTATTTTCCCCATAGCAAGATTAAGATGTCCTTGTCATTTATCTTCACATTTATGCCAAGGTTTCTCTTATGCCTGGGAAGCCTCATTGACTGACATGTCTACATGGCCCTTGTAGGCATTTGAGTTCTCAACCCCTGGTCTACTCCATAACATCTAGACTTGTGGGTGTGGCTCTTCTTTCTCTGGCCTTTTTTTATCCTTCCAGTCTTTTCCCCTATAGCTGCACGTGTACACACACATGCACACACATACATGTCCTCATACAACTATCACAAACTTTGTGAGCTCCCCTGATTGCAACATTTCCTTCCTCACCTCTTTGACTTTGCACTGAT